>NW_017619812.1:781361-808861 GCF_001879475.1 Ipomoea nil | reverse complement strand
CGGTGGACTATAAAAGATGTGCTCTTAGTTTTTAATGTGACCACAGACTATTAGTATTAAAGGTGATCCACACATTTCTTAACATGTACAACTAGAATATATTAGTTGTGATGTCAATATTAAGATTTTCTTAATCTCGCATATTAAATAACAATAGAAAACTAGCATGATATTCTGTTAAGGTTTTGTTTCAAATTAACTATAACAATAAACAACCTAACATATTAGTTGTCATGATAATATTAATATTTCGGTTTTCAAATTAAATATAACAACAGCAACTAGCATAATAGTTGATTAGTTGTCATGATAATATTAATATTTTCTCTCAAATTAAATATAAAAATAGACGTAAAAGTGCTTAGATGGCATATAGTGACATCTTTCATGTGGAGGTCATGAGATCAAGCCTCAGTAGAGACATTGTTGACTCTAAAGTATATTTCAACATATACTACAATGTAATAGAGTCAGTAGCATTAAAAAAACATAATAATTGATGGATTATATGAACCCGGGGGTCCGGATTATACAACCCGTATATATGTTTGAATATGAGAAATAGATAATAAAACGGTAAATATTGTATTAATCGATGGATTATATGAACCCGGGGGTCCGGATTATACAACCCGTATATATGTTTGAATATGAGAAATAGATAATAAAACGGTAAATATTGTATTAATCGAGCATAAAATGCTATTACAGAGGTTCGGGACGTGTAATAACGTTACAGGTATTGTCAGAAAGTATGAGATAGAAATCAAGGGTCCCTTGTTAGGACAAGGGGATGGGATTTTATATGCTACAAACCTCTAACCGCTCCCCCTAAACCGGGGGGATGGTTGGATCTGGCGTTCCCCCTAAACCGGGGGGATTTTATATGCTACAAACCTCTAACCGCTTCCCCTTGCACAGCCACGAGCCTGAAGGGTCCCCAACAAGTTCTCCGTGGACGCCGCTCGGGCGACAGCTTGCACAACAGCAAGCATGCACGAAGGATGAAGCGTTAAAACACGAGGGGGGTCCGTAATTATGAAGCGGCTTTGGTACTCTCTTGGGTTGACGACTTCTCGCAGCCCCGAGAGTGGGGGACTAATGATGGAATAATTACGGAGCGGACCTGGAGCGAAGAAATATGGAGCGGATCACACCCAGCACCGAGTGAACTACGCACGCGGCCAGACAGACCATGGAGGGGTCTACCTCCCCGGGGTCCTCAACTACTACCACGGGGTCCTCGGCTACTATCACGAGGTCCCCGGCTACTATCACGGGGTCCCCGGCTACTGTGCACACGGAGTGACGAACCACCCCGGGGTCGGCCAACATGGGCTCGGCACCCCCGGGGTCGGCCTACGTAGGCCCGGCCACCACAGGGTTGGCCGGCGCGCCCGGGCTCGGCCAGCGCGCCCCGGGTCGGCCTACGAGGGGTCGGCCCGGCCGAGCTCTGGGCTCGGCCGGGATGGGGTCCCCGCGTTGTCCGAGTCGTGCGGTGGCAGTTGCGACTCCTCCCGCGTACCCCAGGCCACGCTTTGGACCCGGTCCTGAGCGAGGACGCAGTCAAAGCGCCAAATCCAACCATCCCCCCGGTTTAGGGGGAGCAGTTAGAGGTTTGTAGCATATAAAATCCCCTCCCCTTGTCCTAACAAGGGACACTTGATTTCTATCTCATACTTTCTGACAATACCTGTAACGTTATTACACGTCCCACCTCTGTAATAGCATTTTATGCTCGATTAATACAATATTTACCGTTTTATTATCTATTTCTCATATTCAAACATATATACGGGTTGTATAATCCGGACCCCGGGTTCATATAATCCATCAATAATACTAAAATTTCGTTTCAAAATTAAATGTAATAATAGACAACTAGCATATTTTATTAATGCTTCTCCAATTAAATTATTAGTTTATAAATTACAGCAAAATATGAATACCAGTAGTATATAAAAAAAAAAAATTAAAGAATAGAAAATGCCAACTAGCTAGCATATTATTATTAATTGTTATTATAATATCTAAGACAGTGAAAGAAATATTAGAAAACGACCTAGTTGCTAAAGACATTGTAATTTTTTTTTTTTGGTGGTTTTTTTTTTCTTTTTTTCTTTTTATGAATATAAATCATTACAACTATAAATCATTATCATTATATTAAGCTTAAATCAATACAAATATTAATCTTTACTGTAATTTATATTCATTTTGGCTGATTGATGGTTGCAGGGCCGTTCCGAAGAAAATTGGGGTCCTGTACGAAAATTAACATTGACCCACATTTTGTATAATTGTAAATATATAAAAGATATATTGTATTGTACTAAAATATATAATAGTTTATAAAAAATTTATTATTCAAAATTTCACTTGAAAAGCGACATTCTTCTTCTTTGGCCATATTTAGGTGTAAAATTATTTACCAATTCATTGAGTCTTTTTTACAATATAGTTGATCATATGCACGATTTCAACAACTTTAACATTAAAAAAACTTCTTTATGCATAAACAACAGTAATGAAAATAGTCAAGACTAATTGATATTGCAATTGTAGTATCAAAATACAAGAAATTAGATTGTTATTCACCAATCAAAAAAATTCCTAGCTAGGTTAGTTATTGAATTAATAATTTTAAAATTTTGAATAAAATTAAAGAATTAAAATATTTAATTATTTACATACCTTCATCCTTTTATCGTGAAGAATAAAAAAGCTGAGGATGCCAAATGCACAAACAACGCACTTCAAATTAATGATTACTGAGATCGAATTCTTGCATTGTGAATACAAATCTTGCGTGTATGCATTATAATAGGAATAAGAGTAATTTTTTACTCTTTATATATAATAATTTTTACAATAATCAAATAGGCCTACCTCAATTCCTTTAAGTTATAGAACTATAACTGTAACGCCCCCCAAACACGACCTATATAAAAAGGCCTTAACACCTGCAGATCAAGCAAAAAACTAGCACAGCGGAAGATAAAAAGGAAAACTGGATAGAAAGAAATCCAACAGGGTGTTATGCCACGTCTACCAAACCCGGTAACGCTACGGCGAACAATCTGCAAGTGTATACATCTATCCCAAAAAGACATCAAACTAACACTACAACGGCACACAGGCCACAACAGAAAGGTAAAGGTACTAGACTACCGGCTTCTAAACATCGCGCTTGTCTAGACATCACCTGAAAGGTACAAAGATAAACATTGGGACGACGCCCGGTCAGCGATAATGCTGGTAACCCACCAATACCGTTAAGTATCATATATAGATAGATATAAGTCATAAAACTATTTTCGAAACGGAATACATAAGTATATAAGTCAAAAGCCAAGATCAATAGACAACACAAGACTCATCACTCTCAAAGATAACACCGGGAACACATCCCAAACCACAAAGGTTAACCACAACACAAAGGAATAAGACTCACCCATGGCAACACATGCCCTTGTGACTACACACGTCACAAGAAAGAGAACTCACCACAACGGCTACACAAGCCCTCGTGACATCACCCATCACGAGTTGATATGCCTTCCTTATGCCCTGTTCCAACCTTATGGCAACCCCCAACCTTGTATCTTCTTTCCAACCATTACCTCCAGGACCCCTGTACCTCTTAGTCCAACCTTATTCCCCCGGGACCGTCGTCCCCCACCAACAACCCGCCTACAAGACCACCAATTCATAGTACACAAGGTACCGTACATGGCGAAACACATGCCCGGATAACACACGTTATCCCCCAATCACGTGAACCTTTCTCGAAGGAACACAACTCCATAATCACGTCATGGCCACCACGAGGACTGCTGCAATACCTTGGTGACTAGCGTCCCATACCACTAATCGTGCAATCCAGGTAAAGCCACACACGCACCACAACTCACGCGAGTCAAGCAACGGATTACAACGAAGATATGAAACCATACTCAATCAAGGAACGGGTCACAACCCAACGACAACAACGATGAATAACACAAGTTATCATCAACCCAACGGAAGGTACAAACCACACACACGCTAGCATTAAGACAATAAACTAGCATGCTTAATAACAGAGAAACTCAAGATAGTTCCAAGGAACACACAAGACACCTCTTGGTCCAACGAAACACAATGTTGAACACTTAGCACGATTCAAGACACCAAAGTCCTACATGGATACCTACCATATAGTTCTAGACCTACGAAACATCAAGAAGACGCTCAAATAGTTCCACAAAAGAACAACGGGAAGTCAAAAGATCAAATACCGAGACAACCGAATCACGGGGAACAAATCTCGACATAACCACAACCATGTACCCGCGGGTGGACCCACGGGTAGTGCCCCACCCGTGGTTCCGCCCGCGGGAACACCATCCCACGAGGCCTGTACCCGCGAGTAGGCCGGCGGGTGGTGCCTCGCCCGCGGGAACATTCCTGTTCCACAACAAATCCCTTCGGGGATTTTCTTCTCCAAACACAAATTCAAGTCCAAAACATGCCAAATCTCACCCAATACAACAAAATGACTTGAACCATGGAAAATGCCAAGCAATGGCACAAAGGAACCCTAAACACAAGCTCTAGATATGCAATATCACAAGATAAATGCATAAACCCTCACATTTCATAGCAAAACACAAGTAGAATCCAAGAAATCACATATAGGTAAGCAAAATAGGTTTTGTAGAGCATGAGTTACCTCTTGTAGACGAAAGACTTCACTTAACACCACCACAAGCTCCCCACAAGGCTTACTTCTCAAACCCACTTCAAGATCAAACCAAAAGATCATAAAGATCCTACCTTTAAGAAAAGACAACTAAGATGGAACCAAAAAGACTGGATAAACTTAGATCTTACCCTCCTAGATGCCCAAATAGGTGAAAGGTTGAATCTTGGAAGCAAAACTTGGAATCTTGACAAGGGTCTCAACTTGGCTTGGAGAATATGCCACACTTCTTTTCTAGAGAGAAGGTAGAGATATTTTTCTAGGAATTGTAAGGAATGAAATGAAGAAGTGTTCTAGGTTAGGTTACAATACTAACTCTTGGTGAAAAGACAAGAATACCCTTACTAAGCTTTAGAAAGTGTAAGGAACAAGGGAACTCCTCTCAAAGCACAAGGTACAACACAACTTAAAGGTTGACTAGTCAAATACTAGTCCTTGAGTATTAAAAATCAGGATTTTAGGAATCAATTCCTCAAAAGAAATAGAATTAATTACTCAATCAATTCATGGATTGAAATGTGGATTTTTGGGGTGTCACATCCTCTCCCCCTTCAAAGAAGCTTCGTCCCCGAAGCTTGGGTACGACGAATTAGAAACAAACGGTGGAAGGAAACAACGTTGTGACAAGAAGTTCAGGAATAACTCTTTTGGTCAAAAACTCCAAAAGATTCAACAAGGATTCCAATGCAATGAAAAAGGCATTTCGAATTCAAGGATTGATCAAGAGTTTAACAAACGGATTGATTGAGCATCAAAAACTCTAGCCTCGATGCAACCACCAACTTCTAGACAACAAACAAGAACAAAACAACTAGCTCCAAACACCAACTTACTAAGCTAACTAAACAACAAAACAACAAGCACGCAAGGCAAACAACAACCTAACACCAAGCTAACAACGGCTAAGGAGAAAACAACAAAGAGAAAGGCGAACGGAACTACCACAACACAAACTAGAAATCTTCACTCTCCGACTCCTCGGCCTCTTCAAACTCTTCTTCGTCTTCATCTCTACGGCTAGAACTAGCTTCAAACTAGTCCAACCTTTGATGCACTACGACGAACTGCGCCTTCAAAAACGCGAAACCCTCGGCGATCATGCTGTTCTGCTGACGAAGCAAGGTGACAACGCGCTCCTCATGCGCCACGACATCATGCCCTCTCTTCGTGCGAGCTTCACTCCTTCTCCGATTTTCCTCACTATCTGAATCACTTTCTTCAGCTTCGGCGGCCTCCGGTGCTCCTACTTCCTCTTCTTGGTCTGCTTCCTCCTCAACTTCTTCGTCACCGCCCAAACTCTTGATTGCGAGGCTCAACTTCCCGGCAGGGATTCCAAGCTCGGCAGCTAACTCCGCCGGTTCATCAGGTGCTTTCCTTGCAACCTCCTCAAGCGTGATGTACTCACCATCATCCAACTGGAACAGATTACAACTCCGGAGATTGGCGGCATCCAATACCATCTTTCCCACGGCCTTCGGGAGACAACCATCCACACTAACACCCTTCCTAACCAAGATCCAACTCAGCACCATCCCATAAGGTAAGCTCTTCCGATTGTGATCCCGGCAAAACACCATGTGTTGCAACATCAAAGCAGGCAGGTTGAACTTAACCATGTTCTTCAGACAGAAAGCAAAGGTACACTCCCACTTACCCAACAAACTGCTCTTGTTGTTATTAGGCAACAAACAATCCGACACCAACATCACCAAGATCTTTTGCTCCGCAGACAACCGCTTTTTTTTTTCCGGCCTGGAGGCTTGAGTGAAACCACTCGTACGGCCCAACAAGTAGCTCAAATAGTCACGGTACCCCATGGTATCCGTACTAATCCAAGAATGACCACTGTACTGAGCCACTCCGGTAGCAGACAAACTCAACAACTGAGCCAACCTCTTTTCAGATAACACAACCTTCACACCTCTGACCTTAGAGGTGATCTCCAACTTATCGCCCTCCTTTGTCACAACCATGTGACGATAAAACTCTTTCACCAAACTAGGGTACGTCTCAGCCCTTATGGCGAGAAACCCATCCAACAAACCTTGAAACCTAAGCAAATCCAACAAGGAACTAGGAAAAGATTCCGGATCAAAAGCTTTACCTTCAAGCACAAGGTAGTGGGCATCCACCCATTCCGCTTTCCTAGCCAAACTTGACCTTCTAGGCATGGTAGGAGATGATCCAAAGCTCAACAAGCAAAGCCCACAACTTCTTCTTCACACCCACACTACCTCTCTCTCTCACGCTGCTCTCCGCGTCACGGCAACAGCAGGTCGGCGACGGCGGTGGCGACTCCGGCGGTGGCGTCGGCGGTGTGGCGGTTCGGTGGTGGCTGGGTGATGGGTTGGAGTGGTGCTACGGGTTGGGTGCTCTCACGGGTAGAGAAGAGGAGAAGAAAAGAAGAAAAGAGAATTTGGGAATTTAGGGATTTGGGAGAGAAATTGAGAAAAAGATGATTAAATTTGGGTATTTTGGGTAAAGTGGGAAATTATGGATTAAATGGAATTAAAATTGGGTAGGTTCCAAGAAAGATAATTAGCTTAAGTGGTTTAGAAGTTGGGTAGAAAAGAAATAGGCTTGGGTTTAAAACTCAAAGGTTACAATTAAACTTTAGGCTTGGTTTTTAGAATGCACAAGGAAGAATTTTGGCAAGAGTTTTGCTATTTCCAAATGTAAAGAATACTTGGAAAATTTAGGAAGCTCACAAGGAATTGTGGTAAGAACAACCAAGTAGAAGGATTGTGGAATTGGGCCAAATCGCAAAACATGACAAGGATGGATTGCTAACTCCACAACAAAGCTTAAAGACCAACTAAAGAAATCACTTAGCAAGAAGAGAATCTATACTAAGCATCCAACGAGTTACTAACAAGGAAAGCATGCCAAGGATTACCAAACAAAAGACAACTACGAAACACAAGATAGCACCCAAGGCAACAAAGAACACAACACTCTCGGGAAAACAAGGATAGACTCGAAAACAAGGGTTACCTGCTAACTCTTCCTCCACCAAACCCTTCGACTCCACCTGCGAACGCGCCATCACGAAGACTCTTCCGGGAGGCCTTGCTCCAACAGCTCCACGACTCGAACCAGCTCCCGATGCTCCTCCGGCTCCCGGGGGTGGCGGTAACGCTCTCTGGCCAGCTAACAAGGGACACTCCGCGATCATGTGACCAGCAACTCCACAACGGAAACACCTAAACGTCTGGCCTTGACAACCTTGACCTACGTGCATCTTCCCACATCTTCGACAAACAACCGACTTAGCTTGATCCCGATGCTCCATTCTGATAGGTCCTTGAGAAGAAGATGACACAGCTCTGGCTGGAAGACTCGGTTGGGGCTTCTTGAAGACAGAAGAAACTCCGCTCTAAACTCTCTTCCTGGCTAGCTCAAACGAACCCTTCTGAAGCTGCTGAATGTGATACAGGTCTGCGGCACTCAGATACGCATCCTTAAGGGAACTTGGCCTACTCACCGTCAACGCTTTTCGTGCCTCATAATTCAGACCGGCAACGAAACGTTCAACCTTAGCAAGCTCCGTAGGCACAAGCATCCTTGCAAAGCGTGCCAGCTCCAGGAACTTCTTGTGGTACTCCACCACAGACTTAGACCCTTGCTGCAGGTGAAGGAACTCATCAAACATGGCCGCGCGCACATGTGCAGGATAGAACCTTTCACGCATCCGGTCCTTAAGAGCTGTCCAACCAAACTCTGGTTCCTCAAGAAGAGCCGGGCCCTCGTGGATCCACCACAAGTCCGCTTCTTGGCAGAAATAGAACGTTGCAAGTTCTACTCTCCTTTCTTCGGGGCAGCCTACCACGGTGAAGATCTTATCAAACACCCGTAGCCACTCTTCAAGGACTACAGGGTCTTCCTCGCCAGCGAAGGATGGCGGCCGATGACCCGACACTAAACGTCCTACGTCACGGTGCCCAGCAGGAGGAGGAGGCGGCACAGCGTGATTGTCGTTCAACAGAGCTTCACTGAGCGTCTGCGTGGTCTGGGTCAACTGATGAAGATTCTGAGCGAGCTGCTCGTTGGTCGGGGTCTCCGGGGTGCGAGCACGAGGACGAGGAGGCATCGCGGCTTCTACAACAACAACACGATAAGAGAAGCAACAAACAAAGAACAGAAAACAACGCACAGCTCACCGCGCAACCTAGAGTCCTAAGCCTAATACTTAGCTTCTTAAGGTCGCTTAGAGGTCTCAAAACACACTTAACCACTTAGAAAGTCTAGACTTAACTCTTCCTAGGCTCTAAACCTAGGCTCTGATACCAACTGTAACACCCCCCAAACAAGACCTATATAAAAAAGCCTTAACACCTGCAGATCAAGCACAAAACTAGCACAGCGGAAGACAAAAAGGAAAACTGGATCAAAAGAAATCCAACGGGGTGTTATGCCACGTCTACCAAACCCGGTAATGCTACAGTGAACAATCTGCAAGTGTATACATCTATCGCAAAAAGACATCAAACTAACACTACAACGGCACACAGGCCACAACAGAAAGGTAAAGGTACTAGACTACCGGCTTCTAAACATCGCGCTCGTCTAGACATCACCTAAAAGGTACAAAGATAAACATTGGGACGACGCCCGGTCAGCGATAATGCTGGTAACCCACCAATACCGTTAAGTATCATATATAGATAGATATAAGTCATAAAACCATTTTCGAAACGGAATACATTAGTATATAAGTCAAAAGCCAAGATCAATAGACAACACAAGACTCATCACTCTCAAAGATAACATCGGGAACACATCCCGAACCACAAAGGTTAACCACAACACAAAGGAATAAGACTCACCGATGGCAACACATGCCCTTGTGACTACACACGTCACAAGAAAGAGAACTCACCACAACGGCTACACAAGCCCTCGTGACATCACCCATCACGAGTTGATATGCCTTCCTTATGCCCTGTTCTAACCTTATGGCTACCCCCAACCTTGTATCTTCTTTCCAACCATTACCTCCAGGACCCCTGCACCTCTTAGTCCAACCTTATTCCCCCGGGACCGTCGTCCCCCACCAACAACCCGCCTACAAGACCACCAATTCATAGTACACAAGGTACCGTACATGGCGAAACACATGCCCGGATAACACACGTTATCCCCCAATCACGTGAACCTTTCTCGAAGGAACACAACTCCATAATCACGTCACGGCCACCACGAGGACTGCTGCAATACCTTGGTGACTAGCATCCCATACCACTAATCGTGCAATCCAGGTAAAGCCACACACGCACCACAACTCACACGAGTCAAGCAACGGATTACAACGAAGGTATGAAACCATACTCAATCAAGGAACGGGTCACAACCCAACGACAACAACGATGAATAACACAAGTTATCATCAACCCAACGGAAGGTACAAACCACACACACGCTAGCATTAAGACAATAAACTAGCATGCTTAACAACCGAGAAACTCAAGATAGTTCCGAGGAACACACAAGACACCTCTTGGTCCAACGAATCACAATGTTGAACACTTAGCACGATTCAAGACACCAAAGTCCTACATGGATACCTACCATATAGTTCTAGACACAAATTCAAGTCTAAAACATGCCAAATCTCACCCAATACAACAAAATGACTTGAACCATGGAAAATGCCAAGCAATAGCACAAAGGAACCCTAAACACAAGCTCTAGATATGCAATATCACAAGATAAATGCATAAAACTTACATTTCATAGCAAAACACAAGTAGAATCCAAGAAATCACATATAGGTAAGCAAAATAGGTTTTGTAGAGCATGGGTTACCTCTGGTAGACCAAAGACTTCACTTAACACCACCGCAAGCTCCCCTCAAGGCTTACTTCTCAAACCCACTTCAAGATCAAACCAAAAGATCATAAAGATCCTACCTTTAAGAAAAGACAACTAAGATGGAACCAAAAAGACTAGATAAACTTAGATCTTACCCTCCTAGATGCCCAAATAGGTGAAAGGTTGAATCTTGGAAGCAAAACTTGGAATCTTGACAAGGGTTTCAACTTGGCTTGGAGAATAAGCTACACTTCTTTTCTAGAGAGAAGGTAGAGATATTTTTCTAGGAATCGTAAGGAATGAAATGAAGAAGTCTTCTAGGTTAGGTTACAATACTAACTCTTGATGAAAAGACAAGAATACCCTCACTAAGCTTTAGAAAGTGTAAGGAACAAGGGAACTCCTCTCAAAGCACAAGGTACAACACAACTTAAAGGTTGACTAGTCAAATACTAGTCCTTGAGTATTAAAAATCAGGATTTTAGGAATCAATTCCTCAAAAGAAATAGAATTAATTACTCAATCAATTCATGGATTGAAATGTGGATTTTTGGGGTGTCACAATAACTCTACGTAAATCAAGTCCTTAAGAATTAGGAATATAAACTTTTTAGAATTTTAGACCGTCTTGATTTCTTTATACATAAACTACACTTACACTAATATATAAAATATAAATATAAAATAATAATTGTTTTTTAATAAAAGTGCCCCCAAAATTTGGGGGCACAATGCACATATATACTACGTATGTAATATTTGGCCCCCCTAAAATTTGGGGGCCCTGTGCGCTGGCCCTGGATGGTTGTGATGACATTTTTATTAAGTGCACGTGTTACCTTGTGCATTGTGTGCAGGCTATCTTTTGGGTTGTAGAGTTCGTAGGGGCGTTTTGGTATTTTGCATTACCCACTGTATGCATGTGTGTGTTCAATTTTATTTTATTTTTCTCCTGCCGCTTCTCTCTATTGTGCAGTGCCGTCTCTCTCGGGGTTGCGTGTTTAGTGATGGCTCGATCCAGTGGCAGTCGCCGATTGAAGAGGAGTGCGGCCGGGTATCCATTCGCGCCGACGACTTCGGCTTCGACTGGTGCACACAAAGTCGTAGAGACGTCTAGGTAGTTAAGTGCCGGACCGCCCGCCATACAATATATATATATATATATATATATATATATATATATATACATATATATATATATATGTATATATATATATATATAGACTTGCACTCGGGTGCGAACGGCTCGCCCAGGCGCGAAATAGGAATGGATTCTGTTCGTCCACGTGTCCAGATCTAATGGATGAGAAACACTGATTTTTTAAAAAAACGCGGTGGCATTTTCGTAAATAATTGAACATCGAGGTGCAAGTAAAATGTATTACAAGTGCATGTAAAATGTATTATAGGTGCAAGTAAAAATTTACACTGAGCATCAATACTTAGTTGCACTTATAGTTCTAAGTAGTTGCACCAATAGTTCTAAGTAGTTGCACACATAGGTATAAGTAGTTGCATCTAGGTGTATGAATGTTTGCGAGTCGTTTTTCGGAGTATTACTACCCGCGAACTCAGATCAATGAATGTTAACAAGGCAAAATTACATGCACTTATAGGTGAAAGTAGGTGCACATATAGTTATAAGTAGTTGCACCTATAGTTATAAATAGTTGCACATATAGTTATAAGCACACCCAGGTGCATGAATGGTTGCGGAAAGTGAATGCTAACAAGGCAAAATTACACGCACTAATAGGTGAAAATAGGTGCACTTATAAGAGATTTTACTTGCACTTCGATGTTCAATTATTTACGAAAATGCCACTGCGTTTTTTTTTTAAATTATTAGATCTGGACACGTGTCGCGCGCTGATTCGTTCGCATTTCCTTCCTGGGCACTTATTCGCACCTGAGTGCGTCCCTATATATATATATATATATATATATATATATATATATATATATATATATATATATATATATATATATATATATATATATATATATAGATATATATATCGGAAGGTTCAAGTGCGGCAGTGCGCTTAGGTGCGGCGGTGCGGTTAAATGTAGGCCATTAGATTAGATAAATTCAACGAATCACATTCATCCAGGCTTTTCCGATATTTTCGCGCACGTTCTCACACTACGCGAACTGCAAGGTTAAAGTCGTCATTGGGCACCTGAATAGATGAAATCATAGTGTTGTGTGTTTTATGTTCGTTATTGGTGCATTATTGACCTTACTTTGGTGTATTTGAGGATTCGTGCTGGTGCCGTTTTTATGTGCGCCCGGGCCTTCCTATGCGGTCAGTGCGGGTGCACTAATAGTTATACAAATATACACCATCCATGTTAGAAAATGCACACCAAAAAAACATGTCACAAATTAGATATGCATCACCAGAACGCACCATTAGGTATGAATAAAAGCGCCACACAGTGTTCAGAAATACACCATTGGGGTGGTGAGTTATATGGTGTATTTTTTGAGTGTGTTGTGTGTTTTTTGGTGTATTTGTGCATTCCATTGTGGTGCTTTTTCCTAACACTATTGATGTATTTTGTTAACACTGTTGGTGTATTCTGACAAGCGATCGATATAAATGACTACTACAATTACCATAACACCCACCACTTATCAGGACGCGCTTAAATCTTTAAATCTTCAGAAATTAACCGCTTCCGTTAGATTAAGCAAAATGGACTATGCTGATATAGCCGCACCACCTCACCTAAAGTCACTGCCGCATTTGAGCGCTAATATATATATATATATATATATATATATATATATATATATATATATATATATATATATATATATATATATATATATATATATATATATATATATATATATATAGGGATGCGCTCAGGTGCGAATAAGTGCCCAGGAAGGAATATGCGAACGAATCAGCACGCGACACGTGTCCAGATCTAATAGCTTAAAAAAACCCGGTGGCATTTTTGTAAATAATTGAACATCGAAGTGCAAGTAAAATCACTTACAAGTACACCTACTTTCACCTATTAGTGCATGTAATTTTGCCTTGTTAGCATTCACTTCCCGCAAACATTCATGCACTTGGGTGTGCTTATAACTATAAGTGCAACTATTTATAACTATCACTGCAACTACTTATAACTATAGGTGCACCTACTTTCACCTATAAGTGCATGTAATTTTTCCTTGTTAACATTCATTGATCTGAGTTCAGCGGGTAGTAATACCCCTGAAAACCACCTGCAAACATTCATGCACCTAGGTGCAACTACTTCTAACTATGTGTGCAACTACTTAGAACTATAGGTGCAACTACTTATAACTATAGGTGCACTTAGTATTAATGCTCAGTGTAAATTTTTACTTGCACCTATAATACATTTTACATGCACTTGTAATACATTTTACTTGCACTTCATTGTTCAATTATTTACGAAAATGCCACCGTGCTTTTTAAAAAAATCAGTTGTTTCTCATCCATTAGATCTGGACACGTGGACAAACAGAATCCATTCCTATTTCGCTCCTGGGCGAAGCATTCACACCTGAGTGCGATTATATATATATATACATATATATATATATATATATATATATATATATATATATATATATATATATATATATATATATATATACATATATACATACATATATATACATATATACATACATATATATATATATATACATACATATATATATATATATATACATACATATATATATATATATATATATATATATATATATATATATATATATATATATATATATATATATAATTGCACTCTGGTGCGAATGGAGCGCCCAGGTGCGAATATGCGAATGCCTAATATCCATCCACGTGTCCAGATCTAATGGATGAGAAACATTAATTTTTTTTTAAAAAAAATGCGGTGGCATTTTCGTAAATAATTGAACATCGAAGTGCAAGTAAAATGTATTACAAGTGAATGTAAAATGTATTATAGGTGCAAGTAAAATTTACACTGAGCATCAATACTAAGTGCACCTATAGTTATAAGTAGTTGTACCTATAGTTATAAATAGTTGCACATAGGTGCATGAATGTTTTTGGGTGGTTTTCACGAGTACTACTATCTGCTAAACTCCCTGCAAGAACAAAAACTATGCCAAACAGAACGAACTCAGATCAATGAATGTTAACAAGGCAAAATTACATGCACTTGCAAGCGAAAGTAGGTGCACTTGTAGGTGAAAGTAGGTGCACCCGATCAATGAATGCAGGCGTTCCCGTGCGGTCAGTGCGACCACACCAATATTTAAACAAATATACACCAATAGTTAAGCAAATATACTCCCCTTATAATAATAATAATAATAAAACTACACTTGTATTCCTAATAGTTATTAGTAATAGTATAGATTAAGCAAAAAATGGGACGTGGGATTTATTTTTATAATAATTACAATTAAAATATTTCTCATTTTTTCATATTTATTTTAGTAATAATGTAATTATATAAATCATATTACAATATCGATCTTTTAAAGATAATTGCATACACACGAGTCATATATTATTCAATAAATTGAGTGATATTTAATTTGCACTAATCTTATAATTTAATAATTGCATGTACACTTTCAAATATTTTAATTGTTTATAATTTCATCTTTAAATTTATTATCTAAGTATATAATAAAATTTTTTATCCGTGCATCGCACGGATAATTGGACTATTATCAATTGCAATGATAACATTAGAAAACATAATCGATTCGACCCATTTATCAATTGCACTATATAATATTCGTTGTTATAATTTATTCGTTTTTAAAAGTATTCGTTGTTATAATTTATATAATTGTATATCGATCAAAATATTTCTTAAAATATTGTTACAATTAATTTTTTGATTATATATATATATATATATATATATATATATATATATATATACACACACACATATATATATATATATATATACATATATATATATACACATATATATATATATATATATATATATATATATATATATATATATATATATATATATATATAGGGTCAGGTTCCTGTGAGGTCAGGTCTTCCCGTGCGGTCAGTGCGGCATACACCATTAGGTATGTATAAATGCACCACACAGTGTTCGTAAATACACCATTATGTGTGGTGTATTTTTTTGTTGTGTGGTGTATTTTTTGGCATTTCATTCTGGTGTATTTTCGAACACTGTATGGTGCATTTATGGATACCTAATGGTGTATGCCGCACTGACCGCACGAGAAGACCTGACCTCACAGGAACCAAAAGATATATATATATATATATATATATATATATATATATATATATATATATATATATATATATATATATATATATATAGGCTTCGAATCTGTGCACCCCCTCTTATAGATGAGACCATGAGCACTCCTAATATCCATTGATTCAATTTCCATCAATGGTTGAGATTATAAGTGATTAGGGTAGTAATTAAAGACATTTTCCAATGTAAAGGATATATTAGTAATTGTAATTCTAATTTATTTATGGACATAATATTATTGGAATCTGTAGCATTTAATTAGGGAGTTTGTGGATGGAAATTAATACTTTGAATTACTACAAAGGCAGATGAGGTGAACTTGGCGTGAACAAGGCTTGAGGAGAAAACGAACTGGTAAGTGCATTTACGTGCCATCGTCTGTGCATACGCTGAATATTGGGGGGTTCTTCCGCTGGGATGGTGGGAGGGGGGTGGGGGTTGGTGGACGAACTAGAATATCTGTTATGTGCGTAGCGTGTGCGTGTTCAGTTGGTGAACAAACTATTTTTTTTATTCTTTTTTTAGGCGGGTGCACCACTGTTTTCGTGTTAATGCGTTTTTTAGGGGTTACCTTGTTTGGTGTGGTTGTTTGTGCGTAGCAGTGTCTTACCGTGTGCAAGATAGGGTGTGGTTTAGTTGCTAATTGGCAATATTATTTATATTTTCCTGTCTTTCTCATTTAGTTTATTTGCGTTTTTGTTGTTAGGTTGATGCGTGTGTGTTGTTTGGTTGGTGCGTGAACCAAGCGATTCTTGAGCAAGAAGGTTTAATTAAAATTAGATGACCTAAAAATTGATTGAGAACTGGATCCATGTCTAAATTAATTTAGTTCTAGATACAGACATTTGCTTTGGAACTTTGTGCATTTTTGGCAATGGAACTTTGCATCATGTGGTCCGTGTCGTTTTTTTAGTTTTGTTATTTACACTGGTGTGTGCATTTTTATGGTATGGCGTGTGCAAATTTTTGGCAATGAAACTTTGCATCATGTGGTCTATTGTACACGTCATAACACTCCAATGCACACACCAAATACAAAAAAACAAAAGCATATGAAAACAAAAGCATATGAAGCATATTAAATTATTATTATTTAATTTATTGATAATAATAATTTGCTTTGAATAAAGACATTGTAGACACATAATTCTAAATTAAAGAAATGCATATGTATTATTTTTTGTTATAGCTACTAAATTATTATTTATATAATTTAATAAGAGTAAAATAGAGTACTAATTATGCCAACTTTGATTGGGATGAGGTTCGAACCTAAGACCTTTCTTATCGAAATCAATGAGTAAGTTAACGGTGAACTAACAGAAATTAACGGAAAAGATATTATTTAACGGAAAAGTTAACGGAAAATCATATTCATTAAGGATAAATTAGAAAATTTTAAGAAAAAAAATAAAATATAATCAATCTGAGCCATTCATTTGATTAAAAAACATGACCGCCATTTTTTCTACCCATTATAGGTAATAGGCCTAACTCTCTTGAGCTCTTATTAGTATAGTAGAAGATAGAAGATAGTAGATAGTAGATATATAAGTTTGCCAAAGCCTCGATGAAGATCAACAACCTTAACCATTAATTTTATTTATTTATTTATTTTTTCGATTTGCAAAACTCAATCGGTGGACTAACGACTTTAATGTTAAAACATACAATTTATGGGCAAATTATACTCTGGATCATGGTCCAAAACGGTGTCATTTCTTTTAATGAAAAGAAACAATATTCGTTCTGTGTAAGTAGCTCTGCTTGTATAAGATATTTAGTTTTATTTTATATACATTGTAGTTTCGTTTAACACAATTACAATTTATTTTGTTTCAACTGCAGTTTAATTTGACATTATACATACAATAGTCTTATTACAGTGGGACATGTTATTGAATTTCATTTTATACACATTGTAGCCTTATTATAACACCTGGTAGGGAATATCCCGACCGGCATAACTTTACCCCGGCTGGTGTGCCTTTGTCTTTGTCTTCTTGTCTTTGCAGGTAACAGGTCGGGCTTCTTGTGAAGAACCCGGTCGGGTTCCGACCGGGAGTTGCCCGAGCGGCAGTGTCGACCACCGAGCGGTAGCCCTTTCGCGAGAGAGCTGACGAAGGACACGTGGCGGCTCCACGCGTTGACAGGAAGGGCACCCGGGACGGCGACACGTGGTGGCTACGTGGGAAGCATGCCGGACGGCCAGATTTGTGTCTCCGGCTCCGCGGCTATAAATACCCGCGATAGCTACAGTGTGGGGAAATTTTTGGACGATCGATAGGTTGTTGTCAGAGAATCCCGACCGCAGCCAGTCGGTACTCAGAGCAACCAAGTAGATTGTACTTAGGGCCTTCATCGTGATCAATAAAGATATTTACTTGCTTTAATTGGTCTCGCATTTGCTTAATTATTGCTTACGTGGTAATTAACACTATCATTTTGGCGCCGTCTGTGGGGAACCGTGCGAGAAAGCAAACGTCTTGACGAGCACCCGGTCTTTCATCAACAATGTATCCGTGGGCACAAAACCTCTTTGCCGACGACCAGGCGGATGCGGCAAGCTCATCCGACCACCACGCAACCCAACAACAAGGTCAGACGGTGGACCTAAATCTCAATCTTTCACCACCTCATCCATCCAATACATACCTGGCCGCCCAACAGCCGGTGAATTACATACAACCGAGATACCAGACACCCGGTCAGCAATATCAGCAGCAGCCGATGATGTATCCCGGCCAATATCCATACCCGGTCCCACCTCAACCGTACGGGTATTGGCCAGGCCAACCGATGTATTACACGCCCCCGGTTGGCTACCTGCCTTTCACACTTGCGTACACGGCTCCAGCCGCCGCCCCTCCAGTATACCCGGCCGCACATGTAGAGCCGCAGCATCAGCCCACTTCCCGGGCTCGACGCTCGGCTCGTTCGCGGTTGGGGTCGGGGGGTGCTGATGCGATGGAGGCACCACGGCAGGCCCAGCAAGCACTGGAAGTTCCTGCCCGAGCGGACGACCCCGAAGAAGTTGCCCGAGCGGTAGCTTTTGATCGTCTTCGACCGGGGATGTGACAACGTTTGGGGCCCCAAGACCCGAACCGACAGCCGGAAGATGTACAGATGCAGGAAGCCAGCCAGGAGGCTTCATCCGGGCATAGCGGGTCGAGATCTCACCGACGACGACGCGCTCGGGACACAGCCCAAGCTGCCCAAGCCGCCGAGCTCAACGAGACCCGAGGATTGCTGAACACCCTCCAGGCGGAGTTTGCGCAATTCAGGAACGCGCACCCTGCAACACCCCCGGTCGACCAATCGACCTTGCTCAGAACGCCCTTTACAGCGGCAGTGATGGCTCAGCCTTACCCGCTCAATTTAAAGGTCTCCGGGGAGAAAAGTTACGATGGCCGTACGGACCATGAGGTCCATGTTAATGATTTCTACGGCAATATGATGCTGAAGGGCGTATCAGACGCCGTAATGTGTAGGGCTTTCTATTCCACGCTTACCGGTCGGGCGGCGGAATGGTTCCGAACTTTGCAGCCGGGTTCAATTGCAAATTTTGATGCCTTGGCGATCAAGTTCGTGAGGAAATTCATCACCTCCAAGGTGGTGAGGAAGTCCTACATGTACTTGGAGAAGGCCAAGCAGCTTGAAGGGGAAAGCTTGACCGACTTCCTTGTCAAATGGAAGGCGGCGGTCGGGGAGGTTGAGCCCATGGATGATGCGACCGCCAGCCACATGCTTCACATCTCCCTCCGGGCGGGTTATTTGTACCAGGATTTTATTCTACACCCCCCGGCCACTTATGAGGAGGCCCTTCAAAGGGTCACAGATTATGCCAACGCTGGCGAGGCGAATGCCGTAAAGCGCTCGCAGGAGGTCGGCTCTTCGTCCCGTAAACCGGGCGGGCGGGCGGAACACCGATCGGGTGATGACCATCCCCGATCCCGCACCAGGCTTGGTGAGTTTACGGCCTTGAATCGATCCGCAGCGGAGGCCATGCAGTACGCTCAGTCCTGCAATCTCATTAAACTCCCCCATCCCGATCGAGACGGCCCCGACAAGAGTAAGCACTGTGCTTACCATCGATGTGCCGGGCATGACACTGAGGAGTGTACCCACTTGCGCCAACTATTGGAGGGTTTGCTCAATCTTGGGAAGTTGGACAAGTGCGTGGGGAAGAGAGAGGACACCAAGAGGAATACCGATCGGAGAGATCACCGGCGTTCCCATCACCGCTCCGATCGTTCCGATCGTGATGGACGCTCCGATCGGTCAGGTCAGGACCGAAGAGACGATCGATGAGACGATCGTCATGATGACCGACGGGACCCTGACCCTCCGTCTAGCAGCCGACCAGCTGGAAAGCTGACCATCCACGTCATTTTTGGTGGATTGGATGACGCTTCCCGACCGAGGAGTAATTGCCCGGTCGCCATAGTGGATTCCCGGGAGACTGGAAAGAGGCAAAAGATGGAGCCCATAACCTTCACCCTCGAAGATCAACCCAGTAGCGGTGACCACGGTATGGAGGCGCTCGTGGTCACGATTGATGTCAAAGGGACGGATGTCTAGAGGGTTATGGTGGATACTGTCAGTAGTGTGAACGTCCTTTATTTGGACGTATTTGAGAAACTTGGACTCGATAGGAAGGAGCTGACTCCGGTCGGTGTACCACTGTCGGGGTTTACCAAGACTCTTGTTTACCCCGAAGGAAAAATAACGCTCCCGGTCGAGATCGGCACATCTCCGAAGTCGATCAAGACGGAGCTAGAGTTCGTTGTGGTCAACCTCCATTGCGTCCACAACATTATCTTGGGCCGACCCGCCATTATGAAGATCGGTGGGATAATTTCCATGCCCCACCTGTGCATGAAATTCCCCACCCCCAATGGGGTCGGTGTGGTCCGCGGCGACGTCCAATCCGCCCGGAAGTGTTACACCCGAGCGGTCAATAGACGCGACTCCGGTCCGTTTTCCCGGGTAAACACTATAGCCAAGGAGGAGGCTAAGGATCGGAAGGAGCAACCCGAACCTTCCGAGGAAATAGAGGAAGTTCCCCTATCCGAGGACCGACCGGACAGGAAGATTAAGATTGGCCAGGCCCTCACCCCCGAGCTCCGAGCGGAAATCTTGGCCATACTCCGGGAGTATGCCGATATCTTTGCATGGGGTCCCGAAGACATGCCCGGGATCGATCGATCGGTAATTTGTCACAAGCTAGCCGTCGATCCCGCAGCAAAGCCGGTCGTGCAGAAGACCCGGCACCTTTCTTCCGATCGCCGCGAGTTCGTCAGGGAAGAAGTAAAAAAGATGGCGGCGATCGAGCACATCCGACCGGTGATCTATCCCGAGTGGGTGGCTAACATTTTCCTTGTTCCTAAGCCCCCAGCTTGGAGGATGTGCATTGATTTTACCGACCTCAATAAGGCCTGTCCGCTCGACCCGTATCCTTTACCGAGTATTCACCAGATGGTCGACGGGACGGCTGGGGCCGAGTTGATGAGTTTCATGGATGCATTTAAGGGATATCATCAAATAATGATGCACCATGAAGATGAGAGCAAGACAACCTTTGTGACCCCGGACGGGCTGTATTGCTACCGAGTGATGCCGTTCGGCCTCCGTAATGCGGGAGCGACCTATCAGAGGATGGTCAATATGCTCTTCGCTGATCTGCTAGGCCGAATGATAGAGGCTTACATTGATGATATGCTGGTCAAGAGTCGGGACCGATCCGACCACACTCGGGACCTCCGGGAGTGCTTCCAGATCATGAGGAAGTACCAGTTGCGGCTGAACCCGACCAAGTGCACATTTGCGGTTCAGACCGGCAAATTCCTCGGCTACATGATGACCAAGAGGGGAATCGAGCCCAACCCGGCCAAAGTAAAAGCAATTCTGGACATGCAACCACCTTCTACCGTTCGGGAGGTCCAGTAATTGACCGGTCGGTTGGCAGCTCTCAGCCGATTCCTCTCTAAGTTAGCCGAGCGCGCTTTACCTTTCTTCAAGGTATTGCGTAAAGTCAATGGGTTCGTCTGGGACGAAGAGTGCCGAGCGGCTTTTGATGAGCTGAAGGAGTATCTCATGTCACCAATCGTGCTCTCAAAGCCCGAGCTCGGGGAAGAGCTGGACGTGTACCTCGCCGTCTCCGATCATGCAGTAAGCGCAGTATTGTGCCGAACCAATCCGGAAGGGGTCCAGCGACTGGTGTACTATGTAAGCCACGCGCTACATGGTCCCGAGCTCCGGTACTCCCGGTTAGAGAAGGTCGTCTACGCCTTGTACATTGCCGCGAAGAAGTTGGCTCGCTACTTCCAGGGTCGAGCAATTCGCGTGTTGACCGATCAGCCGATCGGGCCAGTCCTCCGAACTGCTTCATCATCCGGTCGCCTAGTCAAGTGGGCGTTAATGCTGACCCAGTACGCGATCGAATACCGACCGAGACCAGCCATCAAAGGTCAAGCCTTTGCTGATTTCTTGGTCGAGTGCACCGCCCGGGATACCCGACCCCCCAAGGTTGCGAATCCCGAGGCTGAGTAGTGGTCGCTGGCTACTGACGGATCGAGTAGCAAAAAAGGGGCAGGAGGAGGAGTGGTGGTCACGAGCCCGGAAGGATTCAAAGTTTATTTCGCCCTCATGTATCAGTTCCATCCGACCAACAATGAAGCCGAGTACGAAGCCTTTGTCAATGGCTTACAGTGCGCTCAGGACTTGGGGGCTGAATACATTCGAGCTCAAACAGATTCCGCGCTCGTTGTCGGGCAGGTTCTCGGAGATTATGAAGTCAATGGAGAGCGTTTACAACTATACCGAGACCTGGCCATGGAGAAGCTTGCTCAGTTCCGGGGGTATACCGTCCGGCACATACCCCGATTGGATAATGCCGATGCGGACATCTTGTCCAAGTTGGCTCAAGGCGCCCCGGAACACATGTCGAAGATAGCTCGGATTCTGGTGATCCCGAGACATAGCATCCATCGCCTGCTGGTCAACCCAATCCAACCGGTAGAGGACAATTGGATCACCGATCTGAAGGAATTCCTCGAGCACGGTCGGCTCCCAGACGACCCCCAACGTGCTCGGAAGGCCAAGCTTAGAGCCCCGAGGTTCCAAATCTTGGACGGTCGGCTCTACAGGCGATCGTATGGAGGCCCTCTTATGCGTTGCTTGACCGCATTTGAGGCCGATTTGGTTATGAAGGAATTGCATTCGGGTATATGTTCTTCACATCAAGGAGGCCGATCGCTAGCCCGTCGTATCATGCTGATCGGGTACTATTGGCCGTCCCTCCAGCTAGACTGTGAAAAGTTAGCTCGGGAATGTGAGACGTGCCAACTGTTTGCCCGGATGCCTGGACGACCGGCAACCTTCTATCAGCCGGTCACGACTGCAATTCCCTTTGCTAGGTGGGGATAGACATCTTGGGCCCTTTCCCTCAGCTCTCCGGTCGGAGAAAGTTCGTGATTGTCGCCATTCATTATTTCTCCAAGTGGATAGAAGTCGAGCCCTTAGCCACGATCACCTCTCAGCAGTGTGCTCGGTTCCTTTGGCGCAATGTGATTTCCCGCTTTGGTGTGCCCGTGCATCTCATCAGCGACAACGAACGCCAATTTGTAAGACAGTATTTCCAAAATTTCTTGGCCACGATCGGGACGACTCACGTCCGGTCGTTGGTGGCTTACCCGCAGGGGAATGGACAAGTAGAGAATGCCAATCGGACAATTCTGGAAGGTCTGAAAAAGAAGCTGCACTCGGCCGGTCGTGGTTGGGCCGATGAGTTGCCATATGTTCTGTGGACTTATCGGACGACCCCGAGGGAGGCTACTTTGGAAACACCATTCGCCCTTGTCTACGGAGCAGAGACCCGACTCCCAATCGAGGCTTGGATCCCGACCAACCGAGAAAGAACTTACAACGCGGAGGAGAACGAACATGCGATGGTCGTGGATCTCGATGGGTCGAGGAAAAAAGAGAGCTAGCCGCTCGGCGTATGGCCGAGTATCAGAAGCGAGTCAAGAGTTCAAAGGACGTCCGGGTCAACCCTCGTTACTTTCAGGTGGGAGATTATGTTCTACGACGAAGGGAGGCCAGTCAACCTTTGGAAGGCGGGAAGCTAGCTCAAAATTGGGAAGGGCCGTACATCATCAGCGCTATCATACGACCGGGGACATACCGACTGGAGACGACAACCGGTCGGGTAATCGAGGGGACTTGGAATTCCGAGCACCTCGTTATGTTTAGGCACTAGCCTATTTTTTGTAATTTTTGGACGAAGTGGGGGCTCGACCTGCGAGTAAGTCTCGGTCATCGCTTTTAATTAAGTTTTATTGTTGTAAATATTTATTCAACCGCCTGCGAGCGGGAAGGTTCAATGTATATACGATCGGTGATTGCTCGAACGTTTGCATACGGCGGCCCGGTCGATTCTTTTCTTTACCTTCATTGCATGCAGATCAATCCATCATCAAGTTACATTGACCGGTCAAATGCGCTCCTCTTCGGCGGATATCTGGGTCACGCCACCGGTCGGGAAAGCCAGAGCACCCAGCATAATTTCCCGATCCGTCCAACTTCTTTCCACTATCGCACCCACTCGTGCCTCGAGGGCACAATAGTGTGGGGGCTGGGATGGAGGAAGTATCTATGAGGAAGTATCTATAGGTCCGTCGCTCGGGAAAATCCCGACTGTGGAGGCTTACTTATTTTCAAAATTTCGACAAGGCCAAGAGATCGGGTAAACCTGATCGGGCAGGCCAGCTTGACGTTGAAATCTTTGATGCACGACCGGGCCACAAGGCCACAAGGTCGGGTGTCGAATGAGTCAACTAACGCATGACCGGGCCAAAAGGCTATGAGGTCGAGCGTTAAGGGTTCGGCGCATGTTTGAATGAGGATAAGTGAAAATGAAGAAAAAAAAGACGAATGGCACAAGTTTGACAAAAGTAAATTTCATTAATTAAAAGAGAGTGCCCGGTACAAACTCGGGACCGGGCTCCCGACTAGTGTCACTTGCAAAAATAAGTGAAATCTATTCTACTTCTTCACGGCCTCGGCCTCGCCCTTCTTCGACAACCCCGCTTCGCTAGGGGTGGCTATGGCTCGCCTCGCCTCAGTTTGCTCTTTTGGCTCAAAAGACGGAGGCCCTGGGTTGGGTACGTCATCAGGGAGCGTAGTTAGGACCAGCTGAAGATCATCCCTTTCTAGGGCTTGTTCCATGATCTTCTGCGTCTGTTTGCGCATTTTCCGTTGGCCGGCTTTGTATGCCTACCGGCCAAACGTCCACACTAGCTTCTCCCCGATCTCAGTACCCCGAACGGACCGAAGAAAACGAGTGCCCGACTCGTTATCCCGGAAGAGGTGTCGCGCCAATTCGTCCGGATTGCTTTGACGAGCCTTCAGCTCGGCCACCTCCCCGACCGCCTGTTGGGCGACCTGCTCCGAGAGATCCCGCTCCGCTTTCACCTTCTTGAGCTCTGCCTCGAGGTCCCAGATCTCCTATAATCGCCGGTTGGCGACTTTCTTCAGGGCCTCGGCTTCATTGGCCTGCAAGGCCCGTTGTTGAAGGAACTGGGCCGCTCGGGAGATCTGCAGTGCATAAAAATGATCGAGTTAGCCGAGTGGAGTTACTTGCATAAAACTTAAAAGAAGGAAACGTGTTTACCTCAGCCAAGTCATAGCCGATCTTCTCGGCTACCTGGCTCGGGGTCAGCTTCGTAACATCCTCCTTGGCCGGCCCGGCGTTGCCGATCCGGGCAAGAATCGAAGATCCGCCTTTGCTGCCCCCGCCTGAGGGACTCGGGCTGTGCTGCTCGCGACGGCGTTTCAATGCCCCGCTCTCGGAGACACTCTTCTCCGTCGCCTTCTCCTTCCCTTTCCCGACCGCCACCCGGGCCACCAGGACCTCAGATGCGTCCACCACGTAGCCTTCAGCCGTGGTGACGGTCGATGCCCCTATGGGTCGGGCAACCGGAACCTCTTTTTCCCCGGCCGGCTTGGTCTGTGCTTTCTTCTTGCCAAGCGAGATCTTGGCCACCGGGCGTAGAGGGATGTCCTCGTCTCCAAAACCAGCCATCTCTGCGAACAAAAAAGAGGGTTAGATCGAGTTAAAGGCACAGTCGGGCTGTTAAGGTCGGAAGAGGAGTTAATGTTAGACATTTGCCCTTCCGTTTGCCCCGAGCGGGCATCCCTGCAATCGTCACGCCCCGAGGCTCGGGCTTGTATTTCTCAGGCACGTCGTATACGGGCTCGGGCAGGTCGGCCGCCTCGAGGGACTCGGGCGTCTTGAAGATCCGATACTCGTAGATCTCCCCGGATATCTTGGTGGCCGCATCCTTAAGGGCCTGGGTCTCGGCTGGTACAACTTGCTTTCTAAAGCGTTGACTCCAGACCCTCTCGACCGGGAGAATCCATGGCTCGTACTTCACGGAGAATAACCGGTTCTTCCACCCCCGGTTGTTCCCGGGCAGGCCCTCAATTGAGCACATGTCCGCCCGGGATTGGGTCATCAGGTACCCGCACCCATATGAAGCCGCTAGCACCTTCACCTGGTAGATAAAATTGAAGAGCTCCATGGTGCAGGCTAGCTGGTGTCGACCGCAGATCTGCGGGAAGCATGTAATCATCCGGTGCGCATTCGGGTAGATCTGCCCGGGCACCACTTGGTAGTAACCTAAGAATGCGGTGAGGAGGCCCGAGAAGGGGAAAGTGATCGGGGCCATGAGGGAGTCGTAGTGCATCCCGAGCCACTTTCCCCGGTGCCGCTCGATGATATTCCCGAGCTGCCGGCTTGTATCAAATTCGACCCGACCGGCGAGAGTTGTGGCGATTTTAGCTGCTTCGCCCTTGGTCAGCTTGCTCATTTGGGTCTCGACGCTCCCGCTGTTGAGGAACTCGAACCCGTCCCCTGGCGCGGCCAGCCCGGCCGGGTTTTCCTCGATCGCCTCCGCATCGTCTGCCCGATTGCCCTCTTGGGGCTCTGCTTGAGGGTAATCCCCAATTACCCTCGTGGGCGTTTCCCTAATGCCTCCGGCCGGGGAATTCTGTCCGCTCTTGGACGTTTCCCCGTTCTCTTCGCTCGAGCTCCCCGACCCGCTGGAGCTCGACCCCGACGTCCCAGATGAGCTCGACGACCTTTCCTGCTCAGGGACCCGCTCGGGGATTTGCTGCGGTCGTTGGTCGACCTCTGGAGAATAGGACATGATGTCCACCTCCTCACTGATTTGCTCGACCGCGTCGTCGTAGTCTGCAACCGAGACATTCTGGCTATCCGAGTCTGACATCTTTTCTACCTAAAGGTCGGTCGGGGTTAGTACAGGGCTCGGGATGTTAGGTTGGAGTTAGTCCTATCCTATTCCTATGCAAAGCTAAAAATAAAAGACAAAGCAGGGAAGTAGAAAGTTTACCGATCAGGAAGACTTTGAAGGAACTTGAAGATTGGTTTGCTCGGTCGATCTGCTGGTGTTCACTCGGGACTCTTTGAGGGTACCGGTTGATTCAGAAGATTGAGGAAAGTTCAAATGAGGGCCTCAAAGGCCTATTTATAGGAGAGCATTTGGGCGGGAAACCAATCCACTTGCGCGACGTGACCCGCACTGATTCCGAGGCGACCGTTGCAGTCGTAGATGCC
>NW_017619812.1:758861-776361 GCF_001879475.1 Ipomoea nil | reverse complement strand
CGTCCGGTCATGGAACAATTCCATGAGATTGTCAGGATACTTGGGCAAATGAGGCAACATGATATGCATATGGATGATTCCATTGCCATAGCCAGCATCATTGATAAGTTGCCCCCTTCCTGGAAAAAGGTACAACGTACCTTAAAGCATAAAAAGGAAGCTCTTACCATGGAACAGTTGGGGGTTGACCTTCGGGTTGAGGAGGGAATCAGACTGCAAGAAAGTAAGAATGCTGGTGGTACAAAGGTCACCGGGGCTTCAGGTTCTGTCATCAACTATGTTGATGAAGGCAAATCAAGTGGGAACCGTAAAGGAAAAGGGAAGCCAGGAAAGGCCACAAATTCTTCAAAGTTTAAGAAGAAAGGAAAAGGAAAAGGAAAGGCATCTGTATCATGCTGGGTGTGCAACGGTCCACACTTTAAAAAAGACTGTGAAGTCTTGAAGAAAAGAAAGGCACAAATGGAAGGTAAAAATTCTGGTGATCAAGGCCAGGGAAGTGGCCAATGGAAACAAGGTAAAATAATTAATCTTGTTTCTGATAGTACTGAAAATTTCATTGCTATGATATCTGAAATTTGTGTAATGCAGACTGATGACTCATGGTGGGTTGACACTGGGGCAACCAGACATGTCTGCAAGGATATAAATCTTTATAAGATTTATAAAAGTCTGAATGATGGTCCAAGCCTGTACATGGGAAATGATTCCATGGTGAAAGTCAAAGGCATTGGACAAGTTGAGTTGTTGCTTACTTCAGGAAAGAAGTTGACACTCACAGATGCATATCATGCCCCAGATGTTAGAAAAAATTTAGTTTCTGGCATTGTATTAAACAAGTGTGGTTTTAAACTTGTCTTTGAAGCAGACAGATTTATTTTATCCAAGGCCGGTATCTTTGTAGGCCAAGGATTTCTGTCTAACAATATGTTTAAGTTGAATATTAATAATATTGTTGGTTCTGTGTATTCAGTTTGTACATCTTCATTATGACATTTTCGTTTATGTCATGTAAACTATAAACGTGTATGTGAGATGGCTAAAGATGGATTAATTCCATCCTTTGATCTGAATATGGAACAATGCAGTGCATGCATGTTGAATAAAATAACTAGGAATCCTTTTCCTAGTATAAAAAGGAATTCAATTTTACTTGAATTAATTCACAGTGACTTGTGTGATTTTCATAGCACCCCATCTTTGGGAAATAAAAAATATATAGTCACATTCATTGATGACTATTCAAGACTCTGCTATGTGTACCTCCTGCATTCTAAGGATGAAGCCTTAGAAAAATTTAAAATATTTAAATTGGAGGTGGAATTGCAAACTAGTCAGTTAGTAAAAATATTACGTACTGACAGAGGTGGTGAATATTATGACCCATTATTTTTCCAATCTGTTGGTATCATTCATGAGACCACAGCTCCTTATACACCACAACAAAATGGTGTAGCAGAAAGGAAAAATAGAGTACTCAAAGAAATGGTAAACTGCATGTTATCAGTTTCCGGTCTGAGTGAAGGTTTCTGGGGAGAAGCCATGCTAACTGCATGTTATATTCTCAACAGAGTTCCTAACAAAAGAAATAGGGTAACTCCATATGAACTTTGGCACAAAAGAAAACCAAACTTAAATTATTTGAAAGTTTGGGGTTGCAGGGCCGTGGTACGGTTGCCGGAACCTAAACGGAAGGCTCTGGGAGAAAAAGGCATAGACTGTATTTTTATAGGATATGCAGAACACAGCAAAGCATACAGGTTCTATGTTATAGAACCAAATGACTTTATTTCGGTTCATACCGTAATAGAGTCCCGAGATGCTATTTTTGATGAAAATCGTTTTTCATCAATAAATAGAACTAAGGATTTAATTCATAGTTCTAGTGGGACCAAAGTTGATGATCAAATTCATGATCATGCAAGTTCACAGGAACCTGAGCTTAGAAAAAGTAAAAGAACAAGAAAGGAAAAGACATTTGGACCAGATTTCCAAATGTACTTGATAGAAGGATCAAGGGAGTCTACAGAGACTAAAAATCTATATTATTTTAATATAGAGGATGATCCTAATACTTTTGAGGAAGCCATGAATTCTCAAGATGTTGCTTTCTGGAAAGAAGCAATAAATGATGAGATGGATTCTATAATGGGGAATAATACGTGGATTTTAACTAATCCACCAAATGGTTGTAAACCAATAGGCTGCAAGTGGATTTTCAAAAAGAAAATAAAAGTTGATGGTACCATTGATAAATTTAAAGGCAGGCTTGTCGCACAGGGCTTTAAGCAGAAAGAAGGAGTTGACTTCTTTGACACTTATGCTCCAGTAGCAAGAATTGCTACTATTAGATTGTTAATTGCCATTTCGGCTATACACAATCTAGTGGTTCACCAAATGGATGTTAAGACTGCATTTTAAATGGTGAATTGGAGGAGGAGGTTTACATGAAGCAACCAGAAGGTTTTGTGGTTGCAGGCCAAGAAAATAAAGTTTGCAAATTGATTAAGTCACTTTATGGCTTAAAATAAGCCCCTAAGCAATGGCATGATCGGTTTGATCAAGTGGTGCTAGCTAATGGGTACAGAATAAATCAGTCAGATAAATGCATCTACAGCAAATTTAATAACCAAGGACAAGGGGTTATTATTTGCTTATATGTAGATGACATGTTGATTTTTGGTACTGATTTGGAAAAGGTTAAGGAAACTAAGGATTTTCTTAGTTCCAGTTTTTCCATGAAAGATTTAGGAGAAGCAGAAGTTATTCTTGGGATAAGAATAATTAAACTTCAGGATGGTGTAAGTTTAACACAATCTCATTACATTGAGAAAGTGTTAAAAAGATTTAATCACTTTAGTGGTTCCCCAGTTTCTACTCCAATGGATCCTTCATTGAAGTTAATTCCTAATGAAAGTGATCCGGTCTTACAATTAGAGTATTCTAAAGTGATAGGATGCCTTATGTATGCAATGACAAGTACTCGGCCTGATATTGCTTTTGCGGTAGGGAAACTGAGTAAATACACTAGTAATCCTAGTGCAGTACATTGGATGGCATTAAAAAGAATTTTAAAATATCTGAATAAAACCATTAATTATGGTTTAAAATATTCAAAAGATATTTCCATCCTTGAAGGATATTCTGATGCCAGTTGGATATCTAATCAGGAAGATTATTCCTCAACTAGTGGATGGGTATTTCTGCTTGGAGGAGGTGCTATCTCCTGGGCTTCTAAAAAGCAAAGTTGTATTTCAGACTCAACTATGGCATCTGAATTTATTGCATTGGCAGCAGCATGCAAAGAAGCTGATTGGCTAAGGAATTTAATTCTTGAAATTCCAGTTTGGCCAAAACCGATGTCACCTGTTTTAGTACATTGTGACAGTGCTACTACACTGGCCAAAGCATATAACAGTGTTTATAATGGCAAGTCAAGACACATAGGCTTGCGACATAGCTATGTGAAAGAGCTCTTAAGTAATGGTGTTGTAGCACTAGACTTTGTACGGTCCCGGTTCAATCTAGCGGATCCGTTTACAAAAGCCTTGGCAAGGGACATGGTTTTAAAGACATCGGAAGGGATAGGTTTGAAACCCGTTGATAGTCAAGAGGTGAAGGAAAGCTCAACTCACGCCTAAGTTATCACGTTAGGCCTTGAGTTCAATGTAGATGATTACTTCATTTATTGGCGGCAAGTACTATATTAAAATGTATCCCTAAAGTAAGTACTTGGTCTGCATTGTAGTAGGGATGAGTTTAACTCTTAATTGATCTTTTGAAAAAATGCTTGGTGCAGGGCATGAAATAAAAGATCAACCTATGTGAGCATGAAGTGTGGCCGCTTCAACAAGTTTGGGTTTGGCTTGGAAATGCTTATGAATGGATACGGACACAGGGCCTTTAATAGTGTCAAGTTATTTTGAGTTGTAGTAACTATAAAGCTTGTGTGTATTGTATCTACGTTTCTTAAAAGAGACTGCGTGATTCAAGGTTCGTCCATCACTGCAATCCGAATTAATGTAACGCATATAATACTATGTGAAAGTTCAATCTGTAAGATACTTCCATTTATGCATGAGTTTTGGATCTATCTTGGTACAATATTAATTTTTTACTATATAAATGGAGGAGGAATGTTAGAGATTTATATAATAATGACAATTAATGGTTCAGATGAACTACCATGAAAAGCTTAAATAATATTTGGAGTTGTGGAGTTATAAATATTATTTTAGTTTGGTAGAAAGTAAAATGGGAAATATGTTTTTGTTTGGTTGAAACCGAAAGTTATCGTTTTGATTCGAGTCTGATAATTGCATTGCTTAACGATTAGATGTACATTCGTTCTCTTCGTTGGTTACACGAAACTTTGGATTAGTGTAAAGCATGCAGTGTTTTCGGCCAAATGAAGTCTTTAGACTTCACTTTCGGTAAAGTGAAGTTTACGATGGTTTAAGATGTGATCTTTCGGCCAAATTGAAATCTTTCGTTTATTTTGGAAATTTGGCATCTTTCGGCCAATGTAAGTGAATGTTGGATATACTATTTCGGCCATTTATAATATTTACTTTCGTTTGGTTATTTCACACAGCCTTTTGGCTTGTGTAGTTTATGATGCATGCATATCTTTATTATAATATATATTATTAGTTTATTTATTTTGCATATTATTAATATGCAATGAATAATAAATAAATATAATATATATATTCTATTGTATGCAGTGCATGAACCTATGAAGGTCCATATCATATGAATATATATATAATATTCAATTATATATTTCCCGTGCTTGATATATCAGATAAGGTATATCTTATGGAAGTTAAGTTTTAAATTTAAATAATTAACTTCCATGTAACTTCTCCAAACTGCTGTATTTACATCTTTAAATACTTGGAGAAACGTCTGAAAAGAGACATGCAATAAACTTGCATTAAACTGAGATATTTCACAGTACTGCATTTCAACAGGAAGTTCTTAAACAAGCAACTTAAGAATTTCATCATCTTCTTGTATCCCATAAGATTAAATCTTGAACCTTGTTGCTTTATATAAGGGAGATTTAAAACTTATAGGAAAGTGATCACACGCCTGAAGATCCTGTTTCCTCACTTCCCTATCATCAAACACTCCATTTTTCTAACAGTGCGGTTATTAATGTGCGTGATATTTGTACTCAATGTGCATGAGTGTTATGTCTAATGTGTCTGAGATTTGTACTTAATGTGCGTGAATGTGTAAAATGCTGAGGAAAATATGGATATCAGCTTCTTCCCCATCCCCAGTAGCCATTGCCCCCTCCCTGATGATGATGATCCATGTTTTCGTGTAGTTGAAAGGTTCCTGTCCACCACCACCCAATTTCTCGGCCGAAATCATTGTTTTCTACTCTCCAAACCCACTGTACTTTTCGTCTCAATTCAACCACCACCATGATAACCGCCCCAAACACAATATAATGGTTTTGTAAGTGCCCTGAATAGTGAATACCACCATGGAAACCCAATCTGGACACCGTCTTTTGAATGGAGCGTTTGGGAGTATTATTTTCGGGAACTACTCACGCACATTAAGCACAAATCTCACGCATATTAAGCACTATACTCTGGCACATTAAGTACAAAACTCACGCATATTAACATGACACACATTAAGTACAAATCTCAGGCATATTAAGCACAACACTCACGCACATTAAGTATAAACCTCACGCACATTAATCCACCGCACAACTGCACAGGAAGCAACAAATGCACCTAATCCCTTCCCTATATATATATATATACATATATATATATATATATATATATATATATATATATATATATAATATAATATATAATTTGTGTCTGCCTATTAAAGTCTGAGCAATAGTGAGGTTCGCCTACGTGATTGCTAGTGCATGCTATCCGTAGTAGGTCTGTGTAGCCTGTCGAAAGCGTGCCAGAGTTCTAACTGCACCGTTACCGGGCAAATAACGCTTTTAAGGTAGTGTTATTATAACACGGCACAGATTTTCTTTCAACCATACACCAGTAGTGTCCGTGCTTGTTAAAAGGCTTCCAGATCGCGCGTTGACGTTGCATATTTACCCAACAGTTAAAAGCGTTATTTGTGCAACAGTCAACCTTAGCATTATGGCACCTTCTGTCATACCGGATCTATCAAAAATCACCTCGCTTGATGGGAAAAATTACAGTAGGTGGGCTTAAAGAATGCATATTCTCTTTGAACAATTAAAGTTGGTTTACGTGCTATATTCAGTTGCACCTGAACCTACTCCAACAGTGTTCTCTCCCTTTGGTACTACAAAAGCTAACCATGAATCTGATTACACTCCGGGTGGAGAATCAAGAGAAAGCAGTCCTGAAATATATTACATTCCGGGTCAAGAACCGGGTGTAACTTTGATGCAGTTTAGAAATGACAATGCGGCAGCCAGAGGATCCCTTCTGTCACAAATGAATGACGATTTGTTCGACATTTATGTCAAACAAGACCGGCAAAAGTCATTTGGGAATCACTGTCAGAAAATTACGGTGCCAATGAAACTGAAAATCAAAGTGTCAGAACCGTCTTCAACAAAAGGAGTAGAAAAATCAAGAAGTTTAAAGGAAGGTGTTTTGCATGCAGAAAGCAAGGACACCGAGCACACCAGTGCTACCATCACAAGGGCAAAACTAGCAAAAGTCAATCTGACAGAACAAGATGAGTGAGTATTGAGTCTCTTTAAATAAGTAGTTATTTTTTGAGTAACTTCATTTGCTCTAGTTCTAAGGGTTCGCATGAAGTATGATTGTCTTAGTACTGAATTATAGTTGAGTTGCCTAGATTTTGATTACTTAGTAGTACTTGCTTCTTTAGTATGTTGAATACTAATGACATTGATTGAAATAATTTGTGCATAGATATTGCTCAAACTTTTTACTAAAATTATTTGTATAAAAATAATAGCATATATCATAGGCTTCAATTGTAATTTAATGAGAACATGGAAAAGTCATCACTCTTGAATACTCTGTCTAGGAAGGTGGTTTTTAAGTAAACTTCGGTTTCACCACTCAACTTGGGAGTAATTAAGAAGTAGGGCTTTGATCATGCAGGCTAGTTAGAGCGCCACTTGATCTTCACCTGAAATGAGGTTGACTTTCAGATGTTGTTAAATAATCAAAGCCTTGCAATAGAAATTGTTGAAGTACTGCAATAGTAATATTGATCTGCATCCTATGAATGCTTTATATAAGTTTTAATTTCCTCAAGGGAAGGGAAAATTGTGCAAGTGGCAACTCTGAAGTCTCATTGTTGAGAGATATTTCTGAATAAATATGAGCTCGATCATATTCCTTGTGTATGAGATTAATTTCTTATAAGAATATGATGTGAAACTTGTGATTATGTTGTTCACCTTGATGTAGCATGTGGACAACATTATTTTTATGACTTACTAACAATGAGCATTTGTATATATATATATATATATATATATATATATATATATATATATATATATATATATATATATATATATATATATGTATATATATATATATGTGTATATATATATATATATATGTATATATATATATATATGTATATATACATATATATATATATATACATATATATATATATATATATATATATATATATATATATATATATATATATATATACATACATATATATATATATATATATATATGTGTGTGTGTGTGTGTGTGTGTATATATATATATATACATATATATATGTGTGTATATATATATATATATATATATATATATATATATATATATATATATATATATATATATATATATATATATATATTATTTAAACTCTTGGTTCAATCATATTGAAATACCTATAATTCCTAGTTAAAAGGTAATTGTGATCAATTGAGATAACCAAGTTTGTTGAAATATATTCAACTGTTGAGCATGTATCAGGCAGAGTGCGAAGCTTCTATAATGCTCCACAAAGCAAATCGGCAAAACTCAGTCTACAAAGGAGCTAATGTTGGGCACCAAAGATCAGTCTGTGTAAGAGATCAAATACATTTGACAAAAATATTTGTAAGTGTTGCATTGTGGGGGTAATAAACTTCTTATATTTTCATCAAAAGTTTCTCTGTGGTATTGAGAATAATGATGAAAGAGAATGTTTCATGTTAAACATGAAAATCTCAAGGGATTATTTACGAGTAAACGAAGTACTCATCAAAGTGCATGTAAGTTTGGTCAAGAGAATCAACTTACATGAGGGCTAATTATGAGGATTAGTCGTTGACTCATTGGAAGGACTTAAAGTCCAAGTGGTAATGAATTCGTGGTGGATCCCACTTCTGTGGTCAAACGAAGCCATGAAAAGAGTTACAAAATAGTACACTAGTTGGTCATTCTGACAGTGTGTGTACATGTGAGGTTGAGCTACAGCTCTTAATGAATTCATAACTCTTTGAGAAAGGGTGGTTTTGTTGAGACAAACCTAATGAATTCACCGCATAATGACATGAGTACAAAGTGCTCTTGGTGACTTATACTCAATTGGGGTGGTCTGTGTTGAGGTAGACCTAAAGAGATCCGTAACTTGAGTAGAAAATGGCTAACCGCCTCTTATGAAATATAATGGGGTTATCCCAAGAAGCTGAATGGCTAAGAAACATGGTGATAACAATGCAGTTGTGGGGGGTGTTCAACACTTCTACCACATTGTGATTCACAAACTGTCGTTTGCGTTGCAAATAACAGTGCCTATGATAAAAAAGAAAAGAGTTACAACTGATTTATGTCTTTAACTACTCTATAAGGCTTTAATGGTAGTCTATACTAAGATAGACTTGATAGAGTTAAAAGTCTATGTTGAGATAGACTTGGTAAGACATAAAAATCTGTAATGCGGTAAGACTTGTCAGAGTTAAAAGTCTATGTTGTGATAGACTTTGACAGGGTAGAAGTCTATATTTGAGACAGACATAACATTCTTTAATACTAAGGGTGTTCATAAGAAGTCAAAGAGTTTGACTTTTATAAAACCTGCATTTTGAGTTGGTGTGTGCATTCGAGTTCAAAATTTATCTAACCGGTGAGTTCAAGATTCATATCACTCTCGGGAAGAAAATTACTCAATGTCACTACGTGTCAGTTCAAGTTCTCAAACACTAACATTAAAATCAACTCATTTGTATTGCTCAGACATTATTCTCTTCTAGCCTTTTACTTTGAATGTGTGGGGGATTGTTGGAAATATTCCATTCAAAGCAGCAACGCATAATGTAGATATATGGTCACTAATGACTTGTCACGTACAAAGGAGTGGCTGCATGGGTTGCTCATTTCCACTCCCTAATTTCTAGCTAATATGTGGATGAAATGAGTTGAAATCTCTCCTACCCTACAATATATAAAAGAGCTTGTCTTTTTGTCTAAAACACACAAAAAAAGATATATATTCTTCTTCATTCCTTCTCAGACTAATACATATTAATATATATATATATATATATATATATATATATATATATATATATACATATATATATATATATATATATATATATATATATATATATATATATATATATATATATATATATATATATATAATTCGTGTCTGCCTATTAAAGTCTGAGCAATAGTGAGGTTCGCCTACGTGATTGCTAGTGCATGCTATCCATAGTAGGTCTGTGTAGCCTGTCGAAAGCGTGCCAGGGTTCTTTAAGGTAGTGTTATTATATCACGACACAGATTTTCTTTCAACCATACACCAGTAGTGTCTGTGCTTGTTAAAAGGCTTCCAGATCGCGCGTTGACGTTGCATATTTCCCCAACAGTATTAACTACAATATGAAGTCTTAGTTTAAGGATTTTCCAAGGCTGTTAAGTGCACAATAATAAAAGAGATACGGAAAACCTAATTATTTAATTGCAAGTGAAGGAAAGCTCAACTCACGTCTAAGTTATTACGTTAGGCCTTGAGTTCAATGTAGATGAATACTTCATTTTGTGATTGCAAGTATCAAAAGTTTAAATTAAAAGTTGTATCCGAAGAAAATGTGATGCTTGGTTCTGCATTGAAGTAAGGATGAGTATTTACTCTTAACTGATCTTTCGAAAAAAAATGCATGATGCAGGGCATGAGATAAAAGATCAACCTATGTGAGCATGAAGTGTGGCCGTTTCAAACAAGTTTAGGCTTTACTTGGTATGTTCTTATGAATAGATACGGACACAAGACCATAATTAGTGCATGTCAAGTTATATAAGTTGTGTGACTAAAAAAATTTGTGTGTGTTATGTACTTATGTTTACATTTCTTCAAAGTGACTGCGTGATTGAAGGTTCATCCATCACTGCAATCGGATTTAATGTATCGTATATTACACTATGTTAAAGTTTAATATTTAAGACACTTTAATTTATGCATGAGTTTTGGAATTTAATCTTGTGGCAATGTTTGTTTACTATATTAAATGGAGGAAGATGGTTGGATATTTATATAGTAAACTAGTTTTACACATGCATTCGCGCCATTAATTAACAAGGTACGCCATGTTCATCAAATATTTGATTTACAAGAACTCTAACTCATAAACAATCAAAATCAGTAAGTAGGATTCTCCTAGATACGACAGGAGCCAAACATATTTGATAATAAAAATTGAGAAAACAATTCTCGCCCACCTAAAACGTTGCGTTTTGGGCTGATGTGATGGTGCATGTATTACATTATGATCGGTTGAGAATACCAAGAATTCGAATTTAATAAATATAGTCGACTATTCATCATTCCCGATAAAACGTTTTCATTTTCGACATTTCATTGGTTCTTGGGGGCTAAGTTTTTGGACTTTTTTTTTTAGATATTCTTTTGCTGATTTGTTGACTTTTCCCTGCCAAGGTAACGTGTGGATTGTAATTTACTGATTCCCCTGCGATTTGGATTGTAATATGTGAAGACCTTTGCTTATATATACACGTACATACCTTTGCTTATATATGCACGGGTTACAAGCAAAACAAAAACAAGGTAATACAATCTAGTTGATGTTCTCCATTTGTAAAGCATAACATTTCAAGCTCCATCTCTAGTCAATTTGTTCTTGCCTCTCAATATCTATTCATTGTAGGTTTCCAATAGAAGTCTACGAATGGTTGCTTCCACATATGTGTTAATATATGAATCCATCACTGCTTTATAGCCACCACTATTAAATTACAAATATGCAGCTATAAAAGTAATCCATCATTGCTTTAGTGCAAGTTAAAGCAGGCTATATATTCTAATAGTTGGTGCAAAAAACTATTCTCTGCAAATTATACAGAATGAAGAAACTTACATGGAGAATACATATAGGATCAAAGATTAGGATCAAAGAGGAGACAAGTTGAGAATGACAAAAGTAATTATATTATAACTTTGTTTGCCATTGTAAATTTAAGCACATCTTAATATGCATATGACTTGAAATATCATTTCAAATAGGTTTTTGAAACTGTTGGACACTTTATGTAATTTGTTTTTGGATTCAATATGTAGAAGAACAAGAAAAATGTGGTAAACATAGATTGTTACAGAAAGCTTAAAAATAGAAAAATAAAATTTGTACATTTAAGCACATTTTAATATGCATATGACTTGAAATATCTGTTGACTCAAAGTGTTTTGTCAAAGTTATGTGCAAATTGAATTCCAGTTCTATAAAGGAATACCAATCATAAGAGGAATAGCTAATGAAGAATACTAGTTCTAAAGGGAATTGTTATTGAAGTTTTTCTAGTTTTAGTTTGATTAGGAATAGCTTTGTTATTCACGAATCTGTTAGGAGTACGTAACTACTATAAATAGGAATCGTCTTTTATTGTAGAACTCGAGCATTCAACATTAATCTTGTGAGTTATGAGAGTCTTTGAGGATAGGATACTAAATTCCCCTAGAAAGTAATACAGATGTTTAGATTTCAATAGTTTGGTAGGAAAGATCATTCTATTGTGTAATCTCAGGTTCCAAACAATGTACTTTAAATATTGAGCTTTTAGTGGAATTAGGCAAGTTCTCAAATTGAGAAGTGCCTCGCAGATTAAGGTTGTTTGCCCGAACTGCGTTATAGATCTTTTGTGTTACAACGTTAGTTTCAACATCACTGTGTGCTGCGCTTTACAAATTTTCAATTGTTATCAGAGCCGAATTGCTTAAGTTATTAGCAGGATCCTAATGGAGTTTCCCAGAAAAGGACTGTCAAACACCAAACCCCTTGCCCTAGCTAATTGGTACAAACTTCTCCTACTGGCAAATAAATTGCTTTCCAATCAAAACGAGAAGGGAGAATCCAAAAACTAAAGGAATTCAGTGCTACGAGTGCAAAGGGTTTGGACACATCCAGTCAGAATGTCCAACATACTTTAAAAGGAAGAACAAAACATATGTGACAACACTAAGCGGTGACTCAGACAGTGAAGAAGACACCAACAATGTAACACCCCGTGTTACGGCCTCTAACCCAAACTAATTATTTAATTACTTACCCTAAAAAGAGAATTAAAATCCATTAATTAACTAGGAAGGGTCCACCATAGACCATGGACCCTTGTCCCTAAACCAATCCCTTAGTCCTATAAGAAATAGAATTAGCAAACTCATACCATTCAGACCCTAATTAGGACTATTAGATATATAAATAGGGGCATAGGAGGCACCTAGAATTCACACAACGATAGATATCACCACACAAGAATTCCCAAGAATTCCCTTATCACCAACGTAGGAGAAACCAAGAAGAGGAGATCTTAGAGAAAGAACCTTAATAACCAAGGAATCTAATTAAGGATAAGAGGTAACCCATGTCTCAACAAAACCTATTTTCCTTGCTATGATCTTCTTCTTTGGCTCCTTCTCTATACTTGTGTCTTGATAAATCTTTTATGATGATTGTGTTATGATCTTAATGATTGATGAGATGATCTTGTGTGTTGATATTGATAATCTTGATGATTATAAGAAGATCTTGATAATTGTGTGATGTTCTTGATAAATCTTGATGTTCTTGATTTTAAACATAAACTGTGATTTTGATGATTTAAATATGATTAGAGCCCTATGTTAAAATGAGGAATTTCGTATTGTGATATTCTTGATATATTTGGGTGGGAATTCGCATGTTCGGGTGTTAATTATGTTTAGGGGTCATGTTAGGATGTGTTCAATATGATTCTTGGTTTTGATCCATTATTTGACTACGTGGTGTTGTCGTTTATGTTTAAAAGTGTCCAAACATGGTTTCGGGTTCCATAAAAGATCCCGGGACCCAAATATTGGAAAAGAGTCAGTGGGGGGTAGGTGGGGGTATGGGAACCCGCCACCTACCCGCTGCCCCATATTGGGCTCCGCCGGCAGCGGGCAGCCGGTGGCAGGCGACTGCCCGCCGGGCACCCGCTGCCCAGTTTCTCGCCGCCGGCGGGCAACCAACGGGTGGTCCTCCACCCGCCGGCCACCCGCTGGAATTTCCCACTTCGGGATGGTGGTTTCCCCGTTTGATGTTTCCCCGACCCTCGTGGTGTCCCAACGGACTTCGTTTATCATGCCTAAGTCTAGTTTGATGTTTCGGGTACCGTTCGTAGGATAAAAGAGTCTTGTATATTGCATGCTAGTTGAATCGGTACCCCTTTGGCCTAGGTGAAAGAAGTATGAACCCCTTAGGATTATTCCTAGTATGTGGATGACCACGCATAGGTTTCATTATACGTTTTCTCCCATATCCCAATGTGTTAATGTGGGTTGCATGTGCTTGCTATGTGTTATGTGTGCATGATACCCCAATTTGGCTGCGGTAAAATTGGTTAAACATGAGTTGCGGTTCATAAGTTGGTTGTGGTCAGAAATACACTTTTGTGCTACGGTCCACCGTTTGGTTGTGATCAAACGTTTTACATGAGTTGCGGTTCATATTCCTGGCTGCGGTCAGAGATTCACTTTTGGGCTGCGGTCCACCGTTTGGCTGCGGTCAAACGTTTTGATGAGCTGCGGTTCAACGGTTGGCTACGGTCAACCTCCTCATGCTGTGGTATGAGGCAGGGTGCTACGGGGCCGTGTTAGCGCTATATGCGCTGACCCTCATGTATGGGCATGCGATTGGTCCTGTGGCGCCACCAAAGTGTGCTTATGTGATAAAGATATTGATTGAAAGATGATATGAATGATGTGAAATTAACCTGTGACCTTAGGATATATGATAATGTCTTTATATGCCTGATTATAACTGTTGAATGTGCTTATCCCTATTTGTCGAGTCTATTCCTGGTTTTAAAGCTAGAGTCTCCTAAGTATATATCTTCCTGGTTCAAAATGGTTTTCCTATATATATATATATATATATATATATATATATATATATATATATATATATATATATATATATATATATATATATATATATATATATATATACCTATATTGTATTTTAACGCGTTGGAGTGGGTTACCAGCATCATTCGCTGAACAGATATATTTGACTTTCAGGCACAGATGATTAGCTACCGGAGCGCGCTAGAGGACCTCGGCTTAGATAGTTTGTTTTTCCTTTCGGCCTGCGTGCCTTGATGATGTATTTACATTGCTTTGAGGATATTTAGTTAGTGTAGCCTGTGCACCTGAGTTCTCCAGCTCAGGTGTGGCATAGCACCCCAAATATTTATGATTAGTATGCTCTGTGTTGGGATTAAATTAATAGAATTACTTTCCTATTTTAAGATCAAAAGTTTTAAAATTTCGGGGTGTTACAAACACTAATTTCGTAGCATTCACCGCAAATCATGAGAATGACAACGGAAACGAAAATGATATACAAGAACTGCTAGAGTCATATACTCAACTTCATGCTAAATGGGAACATATCATCAAAGTGAATTTAGAGCTCATGCAAGAAAATCAATTTCTAAAATGTGAAAAAGAGAGAGAAGAAAAATGCATAAAAGAAACTCAAAATGAATTATTAGAATCTAAAAACAAAGAGGCCAAACTGTTACAAGAAATCATGGTACTAACTGAAAGGCTTAGATCTCCAAACTCAGCTTCGTAAGAAAGTTACGTACCTGAAGTTCCAAAGGTGTCACAACATCACTTCCAACATCGAAGAAAAATCAGATGCTACTACTATCACAGACTCGGGCACATCAAAGGATATTGTTTTAAAAGACAACATGATCTCCAATACAGACATAACGACAGGAGCTGAGCTGGACAGGTTCGAATCAGAATAAGAAAGTCTGGGTAAGAAAATATCAAACACAGGCTGTTGCATATACCACAAGAACGAGCAACAAGCAAAACATTTGGTACTTTGACAACGGATGTTCAAGACATATGACTGGAAATCTAGAAAATCTTGAGAACATCCAGTATAAAAATGAAGGGCATGTCACTTTTGGAGACGGTGAAAAAGGACAAATTATTGCAAGTGGTACCTTAAATGTCCATGGGCTGCCTAGGTTTCCGAGAGTCCTTTTAGTACAAAGCCAAAAAGCAAATCAAATCAGTATAAGTCAGCTTTGTGAAGAAGAAATTAAAGTAGAGTTCTCTTGAGACAAATGTCATGTGTTTAATCAGAATCACGAGTGTGTCATGATGGGAAAAGGTCCGCAAACAAATGCTACATATGGGATGGTGACCTATCATGTTTACAGACAACTATCAAGCAAACACAATTATGGCACCAACGTATGGGACACATAAATTTTCATGATATCAAAGGGGAGCGAGGAATATTCCTAGGTTATTCAGGTTATTCATAAAAAAGTAGAGCTTTCAGTGTAGACAGTACAATGGAATCCATGAATGTGGTTATTGATGATATGCACAATCTCAACAATAACCACTAATGATGACGAAAGTCCCAGAGTTGTTAAAACAACTGTTCCAACACCTCTGACTACTGTTATGCAGAATCACAAAACAGAAACAGAACCAGATGAAGAAAATGATAAAAGGTTACCTACTGATTTAAAAATTCAGAAAAATCCTCCTGTGAAAAATATCATAGGAGATCTCAATCAAGGAATAATGACTAGAGAAAAGAAACAAGATTACCACAAATTTCAAGAAGGATTTAAAGAGTATAAGAAGGTTGTATATATGGCTGGATTCATAGAGGAGAAGATTCAAAGGTTGAAATTTAGGTCAAATCGATTGATTAACCACACACAACAGATTAAGCCAATTGGCTGGAAGGAGTTTTGCAAGTTAGCAATGTCATTCATGAAAGTAGGGCATTGGATATCAATACATATGTTATATTTCCACTTGGTGAAACTGTTGCAACGATTCGAGGAGAAAATGAACTCTGTCTTGCGATGGTTCTTCGAAATAAATTATTGCTGGGCTTAAAGCCTGCACAACTTGCTGTTGTTTGTGGAAGTCTAGTTTCTGTAGGGATTAAACTTCGGCCTTCAAAATAATAATAATAATAATAATAATAATAACGGTTACATATATGAACTCTCTGCCATTGTCTTGGATGTAATCAACTTATTAGACGAACAAAGAACCTCAGTTCTCGAACTTCAAGAGAATCATGCAGTTAGGATACCTTGCTGCTTGGATAGCCAATTTTCTGGCATGGTTGAAGCATGGGTTTTTTGTTTAAGTTGGTAGGTGATCGTGGTCATCTTCTTCCACAAAACCACCCACTCAGATCACTCCATCTCCTATCAAAACACTACCAGAAAGCAACAATGATGAAAACCAGTCAACAATCAAAACTGAAATTACCTCGAAGGGGAACCACATCCCATCATAGCGGCACCGGAGTCTTCTCAAATCCATTTCGAATCGAGGATGATGGCCCTGCAACGATCATTAAGGATCTTGTTCCGATTTCACAGGTATCCTTCCAAAATATTCAAGATGAACGCAAATCACCTCCAGGTAATCCAAGTCTTCCCACTGTAGTCTATGAAGAACCACCAAACCTTATGCCAATTGCAGTTGATTTAGGGGATAATCACATCATGAACCCAAATGATGATGTTTGTCTATTAGTTTTTGCCCTAAAAATGGGAACCCGGCCCACCTTCTCCAGATAGCTCTAACGAGACTATCCATAGATTTTCTGAGGGAGAGAAGGAACCAGAGGAAGAGGCAAACTGGATTCCCAAAGATTCAAGCGAGGAATCAAGCTATAAAAAAAAAAATTAAACCAAGAACCCGTGCTAGTCACCAAGAAAAAAGAGAAAAGGAATCATTTTAGCAAAAAAGGGGGGAGAAACGGAGAATATTTCGTTATGAATAGCAACATGTATAGCGTTATTTTGCAAGTTGGGACAGAGTTGTTTTTTAACAAATCATACTCAAAGATAAGCACTCACCAATAATAGAGATACATGGAATCAATTAAGGGGGAGATGAGTTAGAAGTCAAAACTTTTTTACATGGAATCAAATTAAGGGGGAGATGAGTCAGAAGTCAAAGCTTTTTATGGAATCAAGGTTTTTGCTAAAAATTTGAC
>NW_017619812.1:621361-753861 GCF_001879475.1 Ipomoea nil | reverse complement strand
TTATAATCCAATATTGTCATTCGTTGGATTTTGATGAAGTTTGTGATATTCGTATGAACCCTAATGATTACCTTGTTGGCTTGCATGCTAGTTACATTGTTCCTTGGACTAGTATGTGATTTCCTTGTGATAACCTTATTGGTTGAATTGGTAACTTGTGCTTATCCATTCATTGTGATCTCTTGTTGGAATCCTTTGATATTGTAGTATTGCCTTTGGATTATCTTCTTCGTATCTCTTTCTTGAATTCCTTCCACTTGGATCTATTGTTGTGAGCTTCTACATCATTGTACCTTATCTTTGATGATTCTTTGATTAAACTATTGTTTGAGCTTATCCGATGTTGAATACTTTCTTGTAGAATCTATTCCTTTGCTTTGTCTCTTGAGATTCCTTCGATGAATTGAACCCTTGATGTGGTTGTTATGCTGGGACAGTGGACAATGTGGGGACTTATTGGTTATTGATGATTGAGATTGGCGAGCCTCTGGCTCTGTTTGCAATGAGTCATGTTGGTGTGGGAAGCCCTTGACAGGTCGGTGGTGTGGAAAGCCCCGATCTACCATTGTGAACTGATCCGGTAGTGGGAAAAGCTCCGGGTTGCCGTTTGGATTATTGATTTGTTGGGCAACCCGGTCAAAACGTATTTTGGGTTGTCAAAGATAGTAGCTAACCCGTTGGGCTTGGAGTCCCAATAGGGGGTGTATACACTTAAAATTGCTAAATCTGTTTCCACTGGACTTTGATGGTTTGGTCACTTGTGACTAGGGATGGCAACGGGGCGGGGTGGGAGCAGGGGACATACCCCAAATCCCCGCCCCCGACTTTTTTATCATTCCCCGTCCCCGTCCACGTCCCCATCCCCTCGGGGATTATTCGAGGGCGGGGAATCCCCACCCCCGTTAATAAGTTATAAAAAAAATTTTAAACATTAAAAAAAATTTAAATAAATAACGCATATATATTCATCCCTAACTAAAAGTAGTATTTAATATTAATACATATGTGTGTGTTGTGTGGCTATATATATATATATATATATATATATATATATATATATATATATATATATATATATATATATATATATATATATATATATATATATATATATATATATGGTGAGCTGTGGTAGGCTCCCAAATTAAAACCTTACAAACGTAGTAGCGGGAGTAAGGATCAATCCCACGAGGAGTAACTAGTTTAATGTATGTGTTCAAATTAAAGTAAAGGGGGGTTTGGTATGAAGGCGATAATCAAAGAAAAAATAAACGAATAAAGCAATGAAAACAATATATTGAAAACACTCAGAATAGAAAACCTTGGTTAGCAAAGATCCACCATCGGAATTTAACACTGATCATTGACTCAAAAAGGTAATTGATATGCAAATGAATATTTGTCGTGAAATTATTTCATTTCCGTTTTCCCTTAGTTGTAGGTAACTAAAGCACACGCGGTTTAATTACCCCTAACTACTAAATAACCTAAGACAAGCGCTATAGATTTAATTTAATAGCAGCAATAGGAACTAGGAAAACCGACAAACTAAATAACACAAGCACAAGCGGTTGCTTTTAATTTAGGAAAATATTTTTCCTGAAATCAATTATCACTAAGCCGTCAATAATTAACCTCAGTTGCTACTGAATATTAGAATAATTTGTAGCACAACATTATCTAATATAGCAAAGAATTATATCAAATAGGTTAGAAGAATATTTAATACCCAAATGCATAAAAATTATATAATAAAATAAATAAATAATCTTACAGCATAATCAATTCCGGGGCTTCAATTCACTAAACCAAGCTAAAGAAATTAGTAATGAATGGACATTGATAACAGCTTTACAGAATAATCGAGAGGGGAAGAATGAACGATTTTACAATAGGAAATTCCTACTATTTATAGCATTCTAAAAATAGGCTCAATGAACCTCAACCATCCATTTTCCTACTCTTCAGCCTCACGTCCGAAGTCATCCGCTTTGTCTGCTGCCTTAATCGCATGATGGAATTGAAACATTCAATTTGCTTTTGCTGGACCAAACTAATTATAATATATATATATATATATATATCGTACTATATATGCTATAAATTATATATTATATATATATATATATATATATATATATATATATATATATATATATATATATAGTACTATATTAGCTCATTAGTTATTAAACTCTAAAAAGAACTAATTTTTGAATAGTAAGAGATAATTAATGCAAAATTATTATAAAGATGTACCTAAAATATGAGTGTAAAATATGCCTATCAAATTACCCCACACTAAAACATTTGCTTGTCCCCAAGCAAAAATATTATTTGCGAAGTAAATAAATAAAATCCCCAAAACTCATAACATATCATGAACAACAATCTGAAGCACCATGCAATTAATAAGATACAACCCCTGTCTGAAAATTGAGAAAACTAAATAAGTAAGCTCTCACAGGAATATCACTCATCACTCAAGTGTTTGATGGGTATAGATTTCACTCATGTTTATTCCTATAAAATTGCTCTACCATAGGCTTGCATATCTTCTCAATCACCACTACAAGAGTCATGCATGACACAAATCATAAGGGCTTTCCATAGGTTGTAATGGGGCTAGGGTTAAGGTAGGGACTATTTTAGGAAAGTAGCTTAAACAAAACCTTCAAACTAGAGGAGCAAATAAATACACAGAATCCAACACCTTCATTTTCCATTCAAAAACACTCCTAGTGAGGCTCCAACATGAGTATCATTCTCGAAAGTATAGAACACTTCCTCAGTAGTACCATAATTTCCCTTTACTTCATTTATTTAGAAGTAACTTCAACTCAAAATCAATTGCTGATTCTTTCTCATTTATTTCAGCAATATTTTTCTTTTTCAAACATATATTCTCCATTTTTCCATTTTTTTTTTCATTTTTTTCAATTTCCATATTTTTTTGGAATCATGAATTGTCTTCGTTTTCTTTTTCATAGAAGACCAGTGACAAAACGGCAATGAAGATACAACCCACCTCATTCTCCATCATATTAACACAAGAAAGTGACCTCCCCCACACTTCTTCCTCACAACCTCACGTAGATTACACGAATAATTCAAAATTTGCTCCACTAGTTATTCAGCTGGGTGAAGGCATTATTTTTAGATATAAAAGTCTTGTAATGTGGTTCAAAATAAGAAAAGAATGGCCATAAAGCTCAAAGTGGTTAACAAGGGGAAATAAATCATAGGACAAACCGGTTATTTGGCTAGTGAGGCTCAAGATCAAATAATGGCCTTAATCACACTTGAATCATGCATGGTCTAATTAGCTTTAAAAGAGAACCAAGGCAAGTTCTAGAGAAACAAAATTATGAAAGAAATCGCACAATAGAAAGAAAATAAGACCGAAGTGTCAGTCAATGGCTCAAAACACTCACAGGTTTATTGCTTACTTAATATAGCCACTACATATCAAACAAGAAATGCTAACAAACTAGTCATAATTTGCCAAACTATTTATTCAATCATGTTATGAATTCCAAGAAAGGAAAAATAAAATAATTTTTTCAAAATAATACTTATTTTGCATAAAATACTAGTAAAATATTTGTGAAAATTTTTGAAAATTTTGACATATGCAAACAAATAATAAAACTAAATTCCCTCCCCCACACTTATTATCAACATTGTCCCCAATGTTGAACAAAAAAGCACAGAAAAAGGGTTATTGAATGAGAAAAGGGAATAAAAGAAAAAGAATGGAACAAACACACCTTAGGTTGCCTCCCAAGCAGCGCCTTTGTTTATCGTCGTTGGCTCGACTTATGATATTTCTTTAAATTTCCATCGTCTTTTTGAGTACCTTCGATGATTATGAGTATTCAAAGAAACAATCCCTTCATGCAGATTAGTACTCAAAGATGATTTATTATTTCTTTCTTTTTCATTCGAAGCAATTTCATCAAATGTAACAAAGTTCAAACAATCAACAAAAATTGCAAAATTATCATCACTAGGAGATTTCATGGTATCATAAATATTAAAAGTCACAAGTTTACCATTAGACTCCATAGTAAGCATACCACTATGAATATCAATTTTTGTTTTTCCGTTTTTTTAAGAATGGCCTTCCTAACAAAATATGATTATTATTTTCCATATCAAGCACATAAAAATCAGCAGGAAAAACCAAGTTATCAACTTCAACAATCAAATCCTCAATAACACCCCTAGGATATGTAGTAGATCCATCAGCCAATTGAATTATTATACTAGATTTATTCAGGGGTCCAAGATTTAAAGAAGCTTAAACAGAATATGGCATGACATTATTAGAAGCTCCTAAATCTAACATAGCATTTTCAAATTTCACCCCACTTATCATGCATGGAATAGTAAACATACCTGGGTCTTTGCACTTTTCAGGAAGATTGCTTTGACTAGCCATAGAGACATTCTCTTGCACTTTCACTTCCTCAATTCTTTCATTATTTCGTTTCTTTTTCATAGTGCGTACCTCTTTTAGAAAATTTGCATAGCGAGGTACTTTTTCCATAGAATCTAAAAATGGTTTATTCGCCTCACATTCACGAAAGGTCTCATACAGATCATTATTTGAGTTTCCTCTTATTGTTTCTAAAAGAGCTTGAGGAAATGGGGGTACTAGTTCATAATCAGAAAAAGATGAAAGCTTACCTTTGGACTTCTCTTTATTGTTGGCAATGATTCCTGCACTTATTTCCTTGTTTAAATCAACATTCTTTTCCAGCGACATACTATCAACAGTAATTGAACTTACACTCTCTTTTGGATTAACCACCGTTTGAGAGGGTAGTTTGCCAGAACTCTGTGCTTCCAACCGACTAACCGTAGTTGCTAGTTGGCCCATTTGTCTTTCCAAGTTTTGAATACTAGCATTTGTTTCTTGAATACTAGCCTTTGTTTCTTGACGGAATATTTGTGTTTCTTGTTGAAACTGCAGAGTGTTAGTAGCAAGAGATTTAACAATATCTTCTAGATTCATACCTGAGCTAGAGCCTTGGGTCGGTTGTTGTCTTGAAGGAAATGGTTGTCTATACTGTTGAAAATTAGAACGATTCTGAACAAACTGGTTCCCTTGTGAGTTTCCATAGCTAAGGTTTGGGTGATCCCTCCGTCCAGGATTATATGTATTAGAAAATGGATCATACTTACCTTGAGGTTGTCCAGGAAAACCTCCAGCCGTGTTGACTTGTTCAATAGGTTGTTCTTGAAGAGTTGGGCAGGCATCAGTTTGGTGCCCAATTACCGAGCAAAATTTCACATGCTTTTACAGTTTGCATATTACATACAACTAATTGACGAACAAGAGTAGTTAAACCAGAAATTTGTTGTTCAAGAGAAGACATATTTACCTCATTCACTTGCTTAGACGGTTGGACAAATCTATTGCCAAACTGTTGAGAATTTGCAGCCATGTTTGCAATTAGAGTTCTTGCATCTTCTGGTGTCTTGTCAACTAAAGCACCACCGCTTGCGGCATCAATCTTGCTTCTATCCATTGGAAAAAGTCCTTCATAAAAGTATTGAATGAGTAATTGATCACTAATTTGATGGTGTGGGCAACTTGCACATAGTGTCTTGAAACGCTCCCAATATTCATACAGGGACTCTCCATTGTTTTGCCTTATACCACATATTTTCTTTCTAATGTTGGCCGCCCTTGAAGCTGGGAAATATTTTTCAAGGAACGCAGTTTTCAAGTTATTCCATGTGGTGATGCTCCTGGAAGGTAGATAAAATAGCCAATCCTTCGCTGAATCCTTCAACGAAAAGGGAAAAGCTCTCAACTTGAGTTGTTCTTCAGTAACCCCGGTGGGTTTCATACTTGAACACACCACATGGAATTCCTTTAAGTGCTTTTGAGGATCTTCACCCGCAACTCCATGAAAAGAAGGCAAAAGATGAATTAACCCAGATTTCAGTTCGAATTGTACATTAGCATCCAGAGCAGAGAAAGTGATGCATAAAGGTTGGTGATCTAAATTTGGAGCTCCAAGCTCTTTTAAAGTCCGATTTTGAGCCATGGGTTCCACTTCTAAATCAGAATTGGCGAAATCGGTAGCCAGATCACTAAACTCAAATTTTCTCAAAGATTGTTTCTTCCACCTACGTATAGTTCTTTCAATTTCCGGATAGTACGGTAAGATTTTTTGATTAGCAGATCGGGTTATAGGCATAAAAAAAGAGAAAATATATTGCAGCATTTATGTAAAAGCACTGAAAGAAAAGAAAATTATTCTTTTTGATTAAAAAAAACAAATAAATAAATAAATATATAAATAAAATAAACAAATAAATAAGTGAACACAAAATAAACAAGAAAGTCTCCCCGGCAACAGCGCCAAAATTTGGTGAGCTGTCGTAGGCTCCCAAATTAAAACCTTACAAACGTAGTAGCGGGAGTAAGGATCGATCCCACGAGGAGTAACTAGTTTAATGTATGTGTTCAAATTAAAGTAAAGGGGGGTTTGGTATGAAGGCGATAATCAAAGAAAATAAACGAATAAAGCAATGAAAACAATATATTGAAAACACTCATAATAGAAAACCTTAGTTAGCAAAGATCCACCATCGGAATTTAACACTGATCATTGACTCAAAAAGGTAATTGATATGCAAATGAATATTTGTCTTGAAATTATTTCATTTCCGTTTTCCCTTAGTTGTAGGTAACTAAAGCACACGCGGTTTAATTACCCCTAACTACTAAATAACCTAAGACAAGCGCTATAGATTTAATTTAATAGCAGCAATATGAACTAGGAAAACCGACAAACTAAATTGATGGGGTGAGAACCCCGGCCCAAGAAAAGAGGCCCAGAAAGAATGCATGGGCCGAGTCAGGACTCGGCCCAGGTCCAAAGAAGGAGGCCCAGTTCGGAGCCCGGAAGGACGGCCCAATGCCGAACGGGGGCGAGGAGTCGGCCCAGGCACGGCCCAGGAGAGGACCCGGTCCAGAGAGCCGTTGAAGGAGCCTTCAGAGCAGTTAAGGCAAGGAGCCGTTGAGGCATTAAAGGTCGGACTCGGTCCGCCAGTTACCGGCCAGAGAGAGCCGTTGGCAGAGTCCGTAACGTCGCCCAACGGCTCGGCGCATTAAATGTAATCTTGAAGTCGGCCATCATGAGCCTTTAAGTCAGTAGAGGAGGAGCCACTATAAAAAGGGCTCCTCCACCCTTGTAAGGGGCAGATTGAGAAAACCCGGAGAGGGAATAGAGAGCACTATTGAGCATCATACTTCACTAAAATCTAGACTTTTTGTGAAAGGTGTATCCTCCAGCTTAAGGTTGTGTTGGACCTCCTTGGGCCCGAAAACCCAAAAACCATCACTGGCGCCGTCTATGGGAATCGAAACGAAGAGTCGCGTGTCCTCTTGAGTAAGGTGAGTCCAAGGAACAATAGTTGAATTAGGCAAACTCCAGACATGGCTGGAAGCGAGGAACAGTCGAGCCGTCAAGACAACGGATGAGAGGCCGACTTGAGAAACCAGCTGAATAGAAGAAATGCCCGAAGCCATGAAAACGAGACGACACCGCCGCCGACGCCGCTGAGAAACCCGCAATTACCTCAAGTGCTGCTCACCCCGGAGCAGTTGCGTTCAATCGGACGCGCCTGCGCGGAAGCGAGCCTAGGAGTGAGAGAACAGTCCATCACTCGGCAACTGCAACGCGAGTTGCAACCGCCTCAGAGGCCAGACAATCGGCAATTGAGCCGACGGGCTGAAAGCCAACCGGTGCAATCCGTCCATTCCCGGCTAGGTCCCTGCGTCGGACGTCGGTCGGCAAGAGAGCGATTAGGCCGGAAGGAGCCCAGTCGTGCCCCGTTAGTCGCCCACGACCGACAAGCTGCACGAGAGAAGAGCCGAACCAAAAGAGCCAGGACTGAGACTCGTCGTGTGGAGCAACCTCCCCGCAACCCCGTCCAACCGGCTGAATCTGAAGTCGGCGAAAGCACGGAATCCACGGGAAATCGCACCCGGGAGAGGATCGAAGTGGCCAACCTAGTACAGGAGGTACGAAGTCTGAAAGAGCGGATGGAAGGAAAAACCAAATCCTCAGGACGTACGTTGCTGACCGCCTTACCCTTCTCGGACGAGGTTATGGCCTTTAAGATACCGAGCGACTTTAAGTTCCCGGAGCAAGCCACATTCGACGGATCAGGCGACCCGCGAGAACATCTATTGAGTTACCAAGCTAAGATGCAAGTCCTAGGAGTGCGGGATCCGGTCATGTGCTGTGCCTTCTTACCTACGCTGAAGGGGCCCGCCCAAAGATGGCTTGTAAGTCAGCCCCCAGGGTCGATTCACAGCTTTGAAGAACTGGCAGACCGCTTCATGAGCCACTATGCCGCTAACGTCAAGCCACAGAAGGATCTGACGCACTTAGGCGACATCCATCAGGATGAAGGCGAGTCCTTGAAAGCCTATCTTGCTCGCTGGCAGAAGGAGATCCAGTCGATAGAAGAGGTGGAGGACCAAACAGCGCTCACCTTCTTCATTGAATCTTTGCGATCCGGACAGCTGTATCGAGACCTAAGGGACAACCACCCGGCGACATACGCGGAGGCTGTCCAGATGGCCAACAAGAGGGCCAACACAGAGTAGGCCATGAAGCATAAACGGCAGCGCGAGGTCGGTGGGTCCGCCAGCGGAAAAAGGACGCGGGTGGAAACGAGAGAAAGGCGTTCGGATGCCGCCCGGCGACCCGAGGTCAGGCGACCGTATGACCGACCCGTCGTTCACACCTATCGACCGGTTCTAGAGCGACCAGTCCACGAAGTACAGGCGGTCGGCGCGCCTCCGCCTCCGCCGATGGACGACCGTGCAGCGGACGAGGATACGGGTAAGACTTCTAAATATTGTCGCTATCACAAATCTTATACTCACAGCACAGAAGAATGCTACTATCTAAAGAAGATTATGGAGGGGATCATCCAGCAAGGGACACCGCCCCCTAACCAATGGAAGCGAAGGTCGACCAGTCGAGGAGGTGAGGGACCCGTCGCCGACTCAGAAAACAGCCGAGGCAAACAGCCGGCTTCCGAAGAGGACGAAGCCCAATGGCGCCAGAAGCCGGTCATTAACATGATAGTCGGTGGGCCAGAAGGCGGCGATTCCGCGAACACCCGAAAAGCCTGGGCTCGGCAGCTATATGTCGGAACAGTCTATGGTCGAGAAGAGAGCTCCAAAAGATATGCCGGGAGCCCATCGTGTTAACCGATAAGGACCTGCCAGCCGGGGAAACCCCGCATCGAGACGCGTTGGTCATCGCCATGGACATCAACGGTGTGGTCGTTCGCCGAATCCTGGTCGACACCGGGAGCAGCGTCAACGTACTGTACCTGGAGACCTTTACCAAGATGGGGCTGACCCGAGAACAGCTCAGACCTGTGAACACCCCTCTCGCCGGTTTCACCGGGGACTCGGTGGAGGCGGAAGGGTCCATCACTCTTCCTGTGGAAATCAGCAGCTATCCGGACGTACAACGGTTGAGCATGAAGTTTATCGTGGTCGATCTAGCCTGCTCACACAACGCCATACTCGGCCGCCCGGGTTTGGAAGACCTCGGGGCCCTGATCTCAATTGAACATTTATGCTTGAAGTTTCGCACGCCAAACGGAATAGGAACGGTGCGTTGTGACCGCAAGGTCGCCCGCGACTGCTATCTGCAAGCATGTAGAGGAATGGGCAAGCGTGGGATGCAGGTCCACGAGATCACCGAGAGGCCCCCTAAGAAAACAGTGATACCTCGCCCAGAGCCGGCCGTCGAGCTAGAGGAAATTGAGATCGACTCAGCACAGCCGAGCAGGCGAGTGAGAATCGGAGTCGGCCTCTCGGAGAAGTCAAAGGGGGAAATCACGAGAGCACTCCAAGAGCACCGGCAAGTTTTCGCCTGGGGCCCAGAAGATATGCCCAGCGTAGATCGATCGATCATATCGCATCGACTCGCCGTAGACCCGGAGCACCGGCCGGTCGTGCAAAAGAAACGATACTTGGCCAACGACCGGAGGGAGTTTGTGAAGAGAGAAGTCAGCACGCTGTTAACAGCCGGGCACGTCCGTGAGGTCAAGTACCCGGAATGGTTGGCTAACGTGGTCCTTGTGCCCAAGCCCCCGACGTGGCGAATGTGTGTAGACTACACGGATCTCAACAAAGCATGCCCAAAAGATCCGTTTCCTCTGCCCCGAATCGACCAATTAGTCGACGAGACGGCCGGGTCGGCGCTGCTTAGTTTCATGGATGCCTTCAGAGGGTACCATCAAATATTCATGCACCCGGCGGACGAGGAGAAGACCGCCTTCCTAACTCCGGACGGAGTTTATTGCTATCGAGTTATGCCATTCGGACTCAAAAATGCCGGGGCTACATACACCCGAATGGTCGCCCGGTTGTTCCACCACCTGCTAGGAAAATCGATGGCCGCATACGTCGACGACATGCTCGTCAAGAGTCGAGAAGAGGACAAGCACGCGGAAGATTTAGCCGACTGCTTTAAAGTAATGATAAAGTACAACCTCCGATTGAACCCCAAAAAGTGTGCGTTCGCCGTCCAGGGCGGTAAGTTTTTGGGCTACATGGTCACCAAGCGAGGCATTGAGCCTAACCCAGAGAAAGTACAAGCCATCCTCGACATGCAGCCTCCTACTACTATCAAGGACCTACAACGCTTGTCCGGACGACTGGCCGCTCTCAGCCGTTTTCTGAGCAAATCGGCGGATAAGACTGTGACTTTCTTCGAAGCCATGAAGAAGAAAGAAGGATTCGCTTGGACTGTCGAATGCCTACAGTCGTTCGAAGAATTAAAACGATATCTGTCGACTCCCCCAGTACTGTCTACCCCCCAGGAGGGCGAGCCCTTACTGTTGTACCTCGCCGCCTCGGCCAAAGCGGTAAGTTCGGTGTTGGTTCGAGAGGAGGACCGAGTCCAGCACCCGGTTTACTATGTAAGTCGCTCACTGAAAGCTGCCGAAACACGGTACACCGCCCTGGAAAAGATCATGTATGCCTTGGTGGTCACCGTGCGCAAGTTGGCGCCTTACTTCCAAGCCCATACCGTCCGGGTCCTGACGGATCAGCCACTTGGGAGCGTGCTACGGAACCCCTTGTCCTCCGGCCGGCTGGTAAAGTGGGCCGTCGAGTTGACTCAATACGGGATCGAGTACCAACCCAGGCCCTCCATCAAAGGCCAAGCTTTGGCCGACTTTCTGGTCGAGTGTACCGCAAGTGAGGAGGAGAAGGAACACGCCTCGGAGAGCCATCCGGGCGAATGGTGGGAGATGCATGCAGATGGAGCATCAAGTCGACAGCACTGCGGAGGTGGCGTTGTGCTCATCACTCCGGAGGGATTTCGGCTGTATTACGCCTTAAGGTACCTGTTCTCTGCATCGAATAATGAGGCCGAGTACGAAGCAGTGTTGAACGGCCTCCGACTCGCCAAGGAACTAGGAGTCGAACGGCTACGAGTCAAAACCGACTCTCGACTAGTAGTCGGGCAGATCTCGGGCACGTGCGAAGCTAAGAACGCGAGGATGGCATTGTACAAAGAATGTGCCATTAAGATGTTGAAGGGGTTCGAAGCTTATGAAATAGAATACATATCCCGGGCGGACAATGTAGAGGCCGACATCTTGTCAAAGATCGCCCTGGAAGGGGTGCCGAACCGCTTGATAATGATTTGCCAGAAGGAGGAGCTAAGTCGGCCGAGTGTCGAAGAGGCGCCGCTAGATGTCCAGCAAGTAAACATCGAAGGGTGGGATCGAGAGAAAAACCCGGAGATGTTCTGGATAGAGGACATCCGGCGATTCAAGGAAACGGGCGAGTTGCCAGTTGACCCATCAGTCGCTGCGAGGGTTCGACGGAAAGCCCCCTCCTTCCGGATCGTTGACGGAGACCTGTATAAACAGTCGTTCGGAGGACCCCTGTTGAAATGCCTACTTAAGCCTGAGGTCGAGAAGGTAATGGATGAAGCCCACAGAGGCATTTGCGCTGCGCACCAGGGTGCTCACACGCTCGCCCGAAAATTGGTCGTTCAAGGGTATTACTGGCCGACCATGATGCGAGATTGTGTTGAACGGATGTCCAAATGTGGCGTTTGTCAGGCATTCGCCAGGAAAGACACTCGGCCAGCCACCTTCTATACGCCGGTCACCACTGCCATTCCCTTCGCCAAATGGGGAATAGACCTGTTGGGACCGCTACCCGTCGCCCCGGGAGGATTGAAGTTTTGCGTCGTGGCCATCGATTACTTCACCAAGTGGGTCGAGGCGGAACCCTTGGCTACCATCACCGAGTACCAGTGTCGACGTTTTCTATGGAAAAAGGTGATTTGTCGCTTCGGTTTGCCCGAGCACATCGTCAGCGATAATGGGCGACAATTTGATTGCCAGGCATTCGCCGAATTCTGCCGCCGACACGGCATTAAGCATACCAAGGTGTCGGTGGCCTACCCCCAAGCAAATGGGCAGGTTGAGAATGTGAACCGAACCTTGGTCGATGGGATCCGGAAGAAACTCGAAGACGTCCGAGGACACTGGGCGGACGAGCTTGATCGAGTCCTATGGGCCTATCGCACTACCCAGCGGCGAGCAACGGGAGAGAGTCCGTTCTCGCTCGCATACGGCTTTGAGGCCAAGGTTCCTGTCGAAGTGGTCGAACCCACCCACCGGGTTCGCACCTACTCGGACGCAACAAATGAGGAGAGCCTGCAGATTGAGAAAAATTTCCTAGAAGAAAGAAGGGAAGCCGGGAGTGCGCGAATGGCTGAGTACCAGCAGGCAGTGAAAAGATACCGCGACCGTAGAACTCGCCCGCGAACCTTCCAGGTTGGCGACCTAGTGCTACGGGATCGACAAGCCAGCCAGCCTACCGAAGGAGGCAAGCTCGCGGTCAAGTGGGAAGGGCCGTACCGCATCGCGGCTGTAGTTCAGGCCGGAACTTACAAATTAGAGACCATGGAAGGCAAGCTTATAGATCGTATATGGAATGCTACGCATTTGAAAAGGTTTTATCAGTAGCCAATGATAGGTCATGTATGAGATCGAGGATTCCAAGAAATCTGAATAAAGTGCGTGGATTGCAGCCAATCGTCCCAGGGACTCGGCGAGAGAAAGATAGGAAACAAGGGCCCAGACCCTTAGACGTTTCCGTGAAAAAGCCAAAAGGAGTCGCCTCGACTGAGGGACTCGGCAAGTATATATAGAAACAACGGGGCACTGACCCTAAACCGTTTCTGAGAACAGAAAAAGCCTAAAGGGTCGCCTCGACTGAGGGACTCGGCGAGAGAAAGATAGGAAACAAGGGCCTAGACCCTTAGACGTTTCCGTGAAAAAGCCATAAGGAGTCGCCTCGACTGAGGGACTCGGCAAGTATATATAGAAACAACGGGGCACTGACCCTAAACCGTTTCTGAGAACAGAAAAAGCCTAAAGGAGTCGCCTCGACTGAGGGACTCGGCGAGAGAAAGATAGGAAACAAGGGCCCAGACCCTTAGACGTTTCCATGAAAAAGCCAAAAGGAGTCGCCTCGACTGAGGGACTCGGCAAATATATATGGAAACGACGGGGCACTGACCCTAAACCGTTTCCGAGAACGGAGAAAGCTTAAAGGGTCGCCTCGACTGAGGGACTCGGCAAAAGGAAGCTAGGAAACGAGGGCCTCGACCCCCAATCCTTAGACGCTTCCAAGAGAAAAGCGTAAAGGAGTCGCCTCGACTGAGGGACTCGGCGAGAAAGGGCTGGGAGACAAATTGTTTCTCGGAGGAAGCATAAAATAGTCGCCTCGATTGAGGAACTCGGCGAGGAAAAAGTAAGGTTCAAAACCTTAGAAGAATGCCAATATTAAGAGAGCCCCAAAAACAAACTTCGTAAAAAAAAAGAAGAAGGGAAAACTGTTTTTTATTAAAATACGGCCGATAAGGAGGCCAGCCCTTACAAAAGAGGGTCTATTCTAAAAAGACCCTAGGCTACGGGGGGAGGGGTATCGACGGCGACCCCTTCAACTTGCGCCCCTGCCGATGGTCCAGCAAGGGGAACAGAGGAAGGGTCCTCGGCCTGAGGAAAGGACTCGGCGAGCTCTGGAGGCGTCGCCGCAGGAAGAGTCGCCGGGTCAGTAGGTGCAGCCGGCCCATCAGCGTCCAGCACCGGCTTGAGGCCCCAGCTCTCGGGAGTGAACGAAGAGTCGCGGGCCAACAAGGTGGCGTGAATCTCCATCTGCGCCTCGCGGAAGCCGAGGCGGTAATCTCGCTCGCCCAGGTCGAGGAGGAAATCATCGCCCTCTGGGGTCGCCAGCCACTCCTTGGCCACCTCTCTCCTCCGAGCTGCCACCGCCGCCTGCACATCTGCCTCGAAGGCCGCCGACTTCTTATAATCTACGACAGAAGTCGCGGCGATCGTGGCCACTTTGCCCCTCTCCTCCTCCCACTGACGGGTGACCCTCAGCAACTCGGCGTTGTGCACCTCCACCATCTTGAGCTGCTTCGCCTGCTCTTCCAGGAGAGCTTCCTCTGTCTGGCGCTGCTTGGCGGTCATGGCCCGCATATCGTTCCTAAAGCCCTGGAACCGATTGCCTAGTTCCATCTGGAGGGTGAGGTCCTGCACACCAAACCGTCAGTCGAACGGAAAAGGAAAAAAGAGAGTAAACAGAGGGAAAGGCCGAGTGGGTAACACTTACGCGATATGACTGCCGGAGCAAGGCCTTGATGATGAACCCGTCGCCAAGAGCACGGGTCGACTCCACGTCCTTTGGCAGAAGGACATCTTTGCACCACTTGCGAATGGAGGTGTTGCCCATCCAGATTTGGGCATCCTCGTCCACCTCGTGGCACAGCTTAATCCTCTTCGGAGTCGGCCCCTCCGTATGCTCAGCAGGCCGCTTAGAGCTCGAACTCTCAGTAGAACGAGGAGGCGGCTGCCGACTGGGCGATACCACGGGCGAAGGCGTGAGGTCGACCACGTTGTGGGAAGGTGGAGGAGTCGGTCGAACCACCGGCGACGGCTGAGAAGAGGACGCAGTGGCAGCACCGGTAGAGCGTTGCGTCAGGCGACGCCTCATCTTTTCCGCTCTATTTGCCATCTCAGGAGTCGGTGCGATTGCTTCGTCGGAGCTGGAAGAGTCGGAATCGTACGGACCTGTAAAAGAAATTCACTCACTCGTGAGTGTTCCCATAGGAAATAAGAAGCAACTCGAGAAAGAGATGAAAAAGACGCTACCTACGGAGGCGGCGCCCTCCGGCAGAAGGCCATGCTTGGCCATGGCCCGGACTCGGGACCAGTACTTGACAGAGTACGGCCCAAAGCCCTTCACGAAGTCGCCGCCCATGACAGCATCCTCCGTAAAGACGGCGCGCCGAGAGCAGGGCTTGAAGAGAGTCGCCGGCCAGAGGGTCGAAAAGGTGAAGGAAGAGGAGCGAGGTCGGACGAAGAAATAAAGGGGCTTCCACTCTTTTATCGAGTCGGACAACCCCTCAAAAAGTTGTCGCCCCGGACGGGCGGCGACTTGGATGAAGCCGGGGGAGTGAGAGCCGACCTTGTTCACGGTAAAGAGGTACCGGAATAGGTCCAAATCTGGCTCGCACTGCCACCAATGGCAGAGATTGATGAAGCTGGTCAGGAGTCGGTGAGAGTTAGACACTAACTGGCCCGGGACCAAGTTATAATGCCGAAAGAGAAGCGAAAGAAATGGGTGTGGGGGCACTCGGAAGCCGAATGCAACCGAGTGCAAATGGATACCCACAAAACCCTCCGGTGGGTCGTGGATAGGCCGGCTCTCCGCCGCAACGACCATGGCCGAAGGGCCAAGCAGAAAGCGGGCCATATCCAAGTCCGCCGCTGTGGCCGACGACGGAAGGCCGGACGGCCGGACAACCGAGTCAAACTTGCCTTGCGGCCGTACAACGCCGCCCAGCAAAGCCGCCACCGTAGTTAACGGGGCTGGGCTCATCGGAGTGGCCGCCCCCGAAGAAGAAGGGGCTAAGAGGGAAGAAGAAGACACCGCCTGGAAGCCCGCCGGCATTTCCAGGCGGCGGACGACAGAAGAAGAAGAAGAGGATGATGGAGAGGTCCCCGCCGGATTGTCAAAAGACGGCCGACGGGAGGAAGAAGAAGAATGAGAAGAGGAAGGCATTACTTACAGATTGGAGTTGAGGCTGAGAAGACGATGAAAGAGCAGAAGCTTGGTGGGAGAATTGAAGAAGAAGAATGGAAGGAAAAGGCCTTTTAAAGGGAGAAGGAAGTCCAAGAGGCTGCCACGCGGCACCTCCGTAGTGGAGGAATCGGAGGCGACAAGACGTCGAAGGGACGCCGCATTTAATGCCTCGATGGGCGGAACGACGGTTCAGGCCTAGGGCTAGCCTGCAAGCGGCGCGTCAACCCTAGGCCAAGGCTGAGTGACGATGACCCGGCCTGCCAGACCAAAGGCCCATCAAGGCAAAGACTATGGGGGCCCATCCAGATCACGCTGGAAGTTTCTAGAAGTGACCCGGCTGGGTCCGGCCAAATAGAGAGGCCCGGACGAGCTTCAGGTTGCAAGGTCGGCCGACAAATTTGCCGAGTCCTACACCCACGGGGCTTAGTCGGACAGAGTTTACAAGTCGGTCATAACGACCAAGAGTCGGCCAAAGGAACACGCAAAAACCAGGGACCGAAAAGTAAAAACGAGATTTTATTCCATAAAGACAGGGGTACAAGGCCGAGGACTCGGCTACAAGCATTACACAGAAAAGACAGGCCTAGGGCTTAACTTCCTCCTCCTCCGCGTGACGCACCGGCTGCGGACCCTCCAAGTAGTAGTGGGGGCAGAAAGGCAACGGACTCGGCTCAGGCTCGGGCTCGGGCAGTTCATCCAGATACACAGCAGGCTTCCCATCTACGACCATCCGCAGGGGCCTCTCCAGAGCACTCGGTGACATGACCACGCCAAAAAGCGGAGTCGCCCACCATGACCTCCCAGTCTAGGTCCCCCTCTGGCTCTGGATCTTCTACCATGGGCACCATCTCGTCCTCCTCCGGTTCCACGACCATCGGATCAAGCATGTCAGGAGGCACCACGATGGGATCAGAAGCGGAGTCGCCCACCAGGTACCCTCCGCTAGCCGCCCTCTTCCGCCGGAGCTCCTCTTGCCGGGCATGCTCCTTATTACGGATGGACCAACGACGATCACCGTCCCTGAAACTCATAGCTTGAGGTTTTGAGATGTAAAATGGTGAGAAAGCACAGAGCTACCAAAAGCCCTTATATAGAGCCTCGAGAGAGCGACGACCGAGGCGCAAATCACGGAGGGAATCGTAACTGACATAACTGAGCCGGATTGGATGGGCAGCGTGGATCTCTGTCAGAGATTAATCCCATCCAATTAGCTCGGGAAGGGTGAGATTCGCACGCTAAACTGAAAAAAGCCTGGCTCGCCCTGGGAAGCGAGATTTTACAGGTGTCAAGCGGAGGGAGGACTCGACATCGCAGCCGACTCCTCGACAATTGAGACGGACGAGTGCACTAAATATACTGAAAAAGATGAAAACTGAAGGCCGAAAATATTTTATTATAAAATAAAGAAGGTGCAGGTTACAAGGAGCTTATTACAGAGTAATCAAGTGCTCCTAACAGAACTACCCCTCTAGAGAATCCGGCCGACCCCAGTTCACAAAGATCACTCACTCGGCGAGGAGGAGTCGCTTCCAAAGAACCCTCCCGATGGTCCAGGAGAGGGTGGGCAAAGCGAGTCCCAGAACGCCGGCATGAGTGGCGGCACAACCAGCTCTTCATCGTCCGGGTACATCTCCTGATAACGAGCAAAGTCTTCCTCGTTCATTAGCCCTGTAACCGGACCGTCCAAGTCATCCAGAGGAATAGAAAAGGTCATACGGAAGGTCAGCTGCTCTGGGACAGGCACGTCAACAACGGTCCCGCCTGGAGAAGTTACTCGAGCAGACCCCGGAGGAGGAGAAGGGCGAGAAGTCGGAGCGACTTCACGACGAGCAGGAGTCGGCGGATGAAGAGCCATGGAGGCAGCGCCAATAGGTGATCTCTGTGGAGTCGGACGGGGAGCCTTCCTTTTAGGCTCCCTCTCAGGCCGAGTCCGTTTCGAAGGCAAAGGGCGCCGGGGCGACCCAAAATCAATCTGCTTCCCTTTCAGTGGTGAGCGACCCATGAGGAATTAGTAAGTTAAGAGAAGAACGGCCAAGGTCATTTATAGGTGCCAGGCCAGGCCGAGGAAATCAAAACGGTCCCGCGAGATCCGGGAGATAGCGAATAATCTGGGCCAATCCTGGGTCATTCAAGGCACGGATTCGGTAAGAAGGAGGCGGTTACTACTTTTCCAAACCCAGGTTGGCGGACCGGGTATGGAAAAGTGAGGGACTAGTTGATGGGGTGAGAACCCCGACCCAAGAAAAGAAGCCCAGAAAGAATGCATGGGCCGAGTCAGGACTCGGCCCAGGTCCAAAGAAGGAGGCCCAGTTCGGAGCCCGGAAGGACGGCCCAATGCCGAACGGGGGCGAGGAGTCGGCCTAGGCACGGCCCAGGAGAGGACCCGGTCCAGAGAGCTGTTGAAGGAGCCTTCAGAGCAGTTAAGGCAAGGAGCCGTTGAGGCATTAAAGGTCGGACTCGGTCCGCCAGTTACCGGCCAGAGAGCCGTTGGCAGAGTCCGTAACGTCGCCCAACGGCTCGGCGCATTAAATGTAATCTTGAAGTCGGCCATCATGAGCCTTTAAGTCAGTAGAGGAGGAGCCACTATAAAAAGGGCTCCTCCACCCTTGTAAGGGGCAGATTGAGAAAACCCGGAGAGGGAATAGAGAGCACTATTGAGCATCATACTTCACTAAAATCTAGACTTTTTGTGAAAGGTGTATCCTCCAGCTTAAGGTTGTGTTGGACCTCCTTGGGCCCGAAAACCCAAAAACCATCATAAATAGCACAAGCACAAGCGGTTGCATTTAATTTAGGAAAATATTTTTCCTGAAATCAATTATCACTAAGCCGTCAATAATTAACCTCAGCTGCTACTGAATATTAGAATAATTTGTAGCACAACATTATCTAATATAGCAAAGAATTATATCAAATAGGTTAGAAGAATATTTAATACCCAAATGCATAAAAATTATATAATAAAATAAATAAATAATCTTACAGCATAATCAATTCCGGGGCTTCAATTCACTAAACCAAGCTAAAGAAATTAGCAATGAATGGACATTGATAACAGCTTTACAGAATAATCGAGAGGGGAAGAATGAACGATTTTACAATAGGAAATTCCTACTATTTATAGCATTCTAAAAATAGGCTCAATGAACCTCAACCATCCATTTTCCAACTCTTCAGCCTCACGTCCGACGTCATCTGCTTTGTCTGCTGCCTTAATCGCATGATGGAATTGAAACATTCAATTTGCTTTTGCTGGACCAAACTAATTATTATATGATGCGTAGTATATTTGCAAACAAATAATTCTCGGAGTACGAGTTATCGATCCACAGGGAAGTGGTTGTATCAAGCACTAGTTACTAACTTATTCATTAGAGCTAATCCTAACAATTACTTAGATGATTGATTGGCATAAAATAAATAAAAAATAAAACAGAGGTTCAGGATTTTGAAAACAATTAGAGAGAAGTTGAGATTCATGGGATTCAAGTATTTAATCACCTAGTGCCAATTATCGTTTGCAATATTTAGTTTGGAATTAAGATTTGTGTGGGAATGCAAAGTGGAATCGAATTACTCCCGTAATCTCTATTCCTAGTGAATTTCCACTCCCATGGCTTAAACACCCAATAACATCAAAGATCAGCATTCAATTATTCCTAATTACTACCATCTCCCGATTGGCAACAATCTAGAATAAACTTCCCCTAATAAGTTCCCCTTTCCCAAGGACCAACCATTAGGTGCAATCGTGTGTGCCCTAATTTATGCCCCAACTCCCATTGGTGACACAAACATGGCTATGAAGCTAGTAACTATGGCCATTAATTACAAGCATCAAACAATATTATCACGATTGCAACACAAGTATTAAACCCAAATAATAATATATTAAAGAAACTGAGAGCTCAGGCACATAGGTTCATAAACACTTTTACCCAAGAATCTCTAAAGAATTTAGCCAAGCATGACTAAATTATACATAGCAAATATAAATAAAGAATTACAAATCATCAAAAGAGTACAAGAATTAACCAGACGATTTTCCCAAATCTCCCTAGTCTTCTTCTTGCTTTCCAAGACAACTTGTGGCTCTTGATTTCTCTCCTTCTTGTCTCCAAGAATCTCTGAATTCTCTCGGTCTCGGTCTCCCCCCATTAGGGTTGAGGAAGGAGGGATTTTATAGTGGGTACAAAGTTGAGATGAAATAGGAATCTTGTACCAAATTGGACTCAAATTCTAATTCCTATATTTAAATAAAGAAATTGTCGTCTTTAATGATATTTAGAATTTGGAAGATTCCTTGAATTGCTAACTTTTAATATGGAGATATGAGCCTTGAAATCCGCGCAATTGATATTAGGAAAAGAGATCTCGCGCTTGTATTGAATTTCGCCCAGCTGCGCCACTTTAAGCGTCTGTTTTTATCCCAGAAATAGACGCCTATTCTCTCGACGCGTCGAGAATTTTCTCCACGCGTCGAGACTTCCTGTGCGCGAATTAGTTAGCTACTGGAAAATTTCGACGCGTCGAGCCCTTGGCTCGACGCGTCGAGTCCACTGGGCCCCGAACTCGTCCAAAATTGCTCAAAACTCATCCTTGAACTTCCCTTGCTCATATCTTTGACCTAAAATGGTTCAAAAACACTAACAAACACCGTAAAACATTCAAAACAAGTGTGAACCATAATTAAATGATAATAGCAAGGAAAATATGTATTAAATAAGCAAAATTAAAGAACTTAAATACTGAGATGATTCAAAATAACTATAATAACAAGCAAAGATGTGATAACATCACCCCCTCACACTTAAGCTTTTGCTTGTCCTCAAGCAAAACTAAGGAATAAAATCACAAATCAAAACATACAAATTACTCATGCTCTCTCTTGCACAACCTTTCAAACCACCAACCAACTTGCTACAAAACAACAAGCTTCAAGAATCAAATTAGTTTGGCACATAGGAGACCCATTTCTAAGCCAATAACCAAGCACCAAGAATTTAAAGTATGTGAGGATCAAGTGTGGACAAATACTCAGTTGAGATTATGCAAGACACAACTCAAGAATGAGATCCCATAGGCTTGCCCTTCATACTCCCCTAGATCAAATCTAAGAATTCATGCTAAGATCAAATAGGACTTTATTTAGCTTGTAATGGGGCTACGGGTGATAGCTAACAAAGAAGTGGTATGGAAAAATTAATCAAAAAGAGAGAATGTCACAATTTATCTAAACTTTTCAAAATTTGGAAGAGATGAGATAATCATAATTCCAAGGAGCAAATTTCTTTTAAGAACTTAGCAACTCTTTGGTAAAGTGGGGATCCAAACTCAAAAACTTTCAATCTCTTTTTTTTTTTTTTTTTTTTCTTTTCATTCTTTTCTTTGTCTTTGGACTTCTTTTGGATACAGCAAGATAATTTTAATCCAAACTTTCATGACCCCCACACTTGAACATTTGTAACACTAGCTGCTTTTTTTTTCGTAGCACAACTCCATAAAACTCTTCTTACCGAAAAGATAAAGATAAAAGTTTCATTCTCTCAAGGGTGGAAGGGAAATATTTGGCTACGGGCTAAGGGTTATAATAATGGGGTAAATCAAAGAAAAACAATCACAAAGAGGGGATAAGTGCTTAGCACTTATTTGAACAAACAAAAGGCACAATGGGGAAACGAAGGATAAAAATATATATAGGGACAGGTTTAAAGGCTATGGCTAAACAAAAATGGCCTAAATCACTTCAAAACATGCAAAACTTAGACATCACTTAGGGAGTAATGAGGCAAGTTCTAGCAAAACACCCATGACCGGAATCTCACATAAGCCTTCACTAGCAATGCAAAACACAAGATCAAGAATTAATCCAATTATTAAGTGGTTAACAAAGCTATTGGCAAGGGAATAGATCAAATATGTGTTACACCTCGAATCATCCATCACAAATTGAGATGCAGCAAGCACCACTAAAACAAACCACAAACCAACAAGAGAGAATAATTGTAACTGCATGCTAAGACAAGTAGCTTATTCACCAAAAATAGCATATGAGTCATCCAAGCAAAAGCAAAAATTTTAAAAATCCCCAAATTAATGATTCCTCCCCCTCACACTTAAAACTTTGCATCATCCCTGATGCAAAATAAAAGAAAAGGAGAACAAGAGAAAAGAGAAAACTAAAAAGCAATAAAATAATCACGAACTAGAAAATAATAAAACTAAATAAGACGAAACTAGAAAGCAATAAATAAATAGGGAAAGTAATAAAAGATAACATGGGGTGCCTCCCATGAAGCGCTAAATTTAACGTCGTTAGCTCGACGTTACCTCTCTAGCCATCAGGTGATTGGAGAAGAAAAATCCCCTTCTTTCCATCAACTTTCTCTTCCAAGTATTTCTTCAAGTGGTGTCCATTTATAAACTCTCTTAAGCTCGAACCCTTCACGTCATCATGTAAGGAACCACATTTGCCCGAATCAAGAATTATGCCTCCATTCTCTTTTCCTTCTTTTTCAACACTCTTTTGTTCAACAAGTAATGAGAGTCTCGGATCATTCACATGAACCAGCAAGTATTGGGAATCATTGGATATATAGATAGGCAAATGTGTGCCATTATCCTTAAGAACTCCAATGCCTCCCAAATTCAAAATTTCTCTGAAGTTCTCTCCAAGGGAAGTGTTCTCCATTGGTGAGACATCCTCATTCAAATCATGTGCTCCATTAAGAACTTCCTCATCTAATGGGCAACTCTCTATATGTTCCTTGCCATCATTACCTTGCAACTCTACATTTTCCTCCCAGCTTGGTGTCTCCATTTCAATGCATTTATCAAATATTTCTTCATCTCCCTCCCTAAGATCCTCATCATCCTTTTTATTTCTCTCAACTTCATGACCTTCATTTGGCAAGAGCAACTCTTCTAGAACCTCTCCATTAAATGAATCTTGAAGTGGCTCTTGAATTGTCAAATCTTGTTGTCGTGCTATCATGTGATCGAGTAGAGCATTCATGCGATCAAGTTGAGCATTCATGTGATCTTGTAACTCCAGATATTTCGAGCACGCTTGCCCTTGATACTTGTAATTGGGATCCATGATAAAGCAATTTTCCGCCTCATGAGGTCCACCACATATCATGCACCATGAGGGTTGTGGAGTAGGTGGTGTGCATCTTTGATAAGTAGCTTGACTCATGTTGGCACAAAATCCTTGAGTAGATTGTTGAGGGATCTGGTTAGTGGGGTTGAGCGTGTAACAATTTTCCACAAAGTGATTCCCACCACAAAATGAGCACCATTGGAGTTGTGATGTTTGATATGAACTTTCTTGATAATATCCTTGACTAGAGTTGGCAAAATTTGAGAAAGGGAATTGTTGTTCCATTCCTCCATATTCTCGATTCATATTCCAACTCATCTCATAACCTTGAGAAGGAGGGTAAAACGGTGGCATGGTTCCTTGGGATGCATATCTATCCATAGACTTAATCACACTCAAAACAATGAACTTGTTATGGGTTAGCAAAATAAAATAAAATAAAATAGAAAATAAAAAAAATAAAAATGAACTAGTCTCCTAGAATAAAGATTTCACTAATGTTAATACTAGAAGCACCACCTCCCCGGCAACGGCGCCAATTTGATGCGTAGTATATTTGCAAACAAATAATTCTCGGAGTACGAGTTATCGATCCACAGGGAAGTGGTTGTATCAAGCACTAGTTACTAACTTATTCATTAGAGCTAATCCTAACAATTACTTAGATGATTGATTGGCATAAAATAAATAAAAAATAAAACAGAGGTTCAGGATTTTGAAAACAATTAGAGAGAAGTTGAGATTCATGGGATTCAAGTATTTAATCACCTAGTGCCAATTATCGTTTGCAATATTTAGTTTGGAATTAAGATTTGTGTGGGAATGCAAAGTGGAATCGAATTACTCCCGTAATCTCTATTCCTAGTGAATTTCCACTCCCATGGCTTAAACACCCAATAACATCAAAGATCAGCATTCAATTATTCCTAATTACTACCATCTCCCGATTGGCAACAATCTAGAATAAACTTCCCCTAATAAGTTCCCCTTTCCCAAGGACCAACCATTAGGTGCAATCGTGTGTGCCCTAATTTATGCCCCAACTCCCATTGGTGACACAAACATGGCTATGAAGCTAGTAACTATGGCCATTAATTACAAGCATCAAACAATATTATCACGATTGCAACACAAGTATTAAACCCAAATAATAATATATTAAAGAAACTGAGAGCTCAGGCACATAGGTTCATAAACACTTTTACCCAAGAATCTCTAAAGAATTTAGCCAAGCATGACTAAATTATACATAGCAAATATAAATAAAGAATTACAAATCATCAAAAGAGTACAAGAATTAACCAGACGATTTTCCCAAATCTCCCTAGTCTTCTTCTTGCTTTCCAAGACAACTTGTGGCTCTTGATTTCTCTCCTTCTTGTCTCCAAGAATCTCTGAATTCTCTCGGTCTCGGTCTCCCCCCATTAGGGTTGAGGAAGGAGGGATTTTATAGTGGGTACAAAGTTGAGATGAAATAGGAATCTTGTACCAAATTGGACTCAAATTCTAATTCCTATATTTAAATAAAGAAATTGTCGTCTTTAATGATATTTAGAATTTGGAAGATTCCTTGAATTGCTAACTTTTAATATGGAGATATGAGCCTTGAAATCCGCGCAATTGATATTAGGAAAAGAGATCTCGCGCTTGTATTGAATTTCGCCCAGCTGCGCCACTTTAAGCGTCTGTTTTTATCCCAGAAATAGACGCCTATTCTCTCGACGCGTCGAGAATTTTCTCCACGCGTCGAGACTTCCTGTGCGCGAATTAGTTAGCTACTGGAAAATTTCGACGCGTCGAGCCCTTGGCTCGACGCGTCGAGTCCACTGGGCCCCGAACTCGTCCAAAATTGCTCAAAACTCATCCTTGAACTTCCCTTGCTCATATCTTTGACCTAAAATGGTTCAAAAACACTAACAAACACCGTAAAACATTCAAAACAAGTGTGAACCATAATTAAATGATAATAGCAAGGAAAATATGTATTAAATAAGCAAAATTAAAGAACTTAAATACTGAGATGATTCAAAATAACTATAATAACAAGCAAAGATGTGATAACATCATTATATATATATATATATATATATATATATATATATATATATATATATATATATATATATATATATATATATGAATAATATACTAGTACCGTGCGTACTAAGTACTAAGTATTATTCATATATATATATATATATATATATATATATATATATATATATATATATATATATCTAAGTACTATATTCGCTCATTAGTTATTAAACTCTAAAAAGAACTAATTATTAAATAGTAAGAGATAATTAATGCTAAATTATTATAAAGATGTACCTAAAATATGAGTGTAAAATATGCCTATCAATATATATATATATATATATATATATATATATATATATATATATATATATATATATATATATATATATATATATATATATATATATATATATATATATATATATATATATATATATATACTCCCCATCCCAGGCGGGGAATTCAAAATTGTCCCCATCCCCATCCCAGATCCCCTATTTTTGTCCCCATTCCCGTCCCCGTAGGGGCGGGGAATCGGGTTCCGCGTTGGGTGCGGGTACAATTGACATCCCTACTTGTGACATTGGTACTGATTTGGAGCCCTCCACACTGATCCACTATGATTCGAGTCGTTGTGATGACTCGGCGGTGAATGACTTGGTTTGGCTATGTCCTTTGAGGATTTGGAACCTTGTCAACGATTGATTGATTGTGTTACTCGATGATAACCACATTGTTGATGATTGTGCTTACCTTACCTTACTTTTTATCTCTTGATTCGTTATCTCTATTCCTTGAATTGATCTATATCGTTGTCTCGTGGTATTGAGTGGTATTGTTGAGCACATTTCATGTATGGTCGGAGTATTACCTCTATTCCTTGTGATTTATAAAGCTAGAGTTGTTTAAGGATATACTTATGTATTCCCAAATCTCAAAATGGTTTTTATCTATAAAGTATACAATTATGTATTTCAACGCGTTGGAGTTGGGTTGCTTAGCATTATCGCTAACGGCTGTTATACCATATGTTTTTCAGGTGTTTAGTCGATCCGAGAGCGCGATAGTTGGAGCCCGGTTTATACTAGTTTCCCCTTCCTCTAGCTTAGATGTTTTGGCATGTGAGCCCTTGAACTTGTAGACTTTGTGGAGAGTGGATTTTGTAATAGCCTGTGCATCTAGGTTGGATGGCCTAGGTGTGGCATGACATCCCTATTCCTATGTTAGCCTCCGCTGGATTTTATATGTTAATGGTTAGACTTTTTACCTATCTTCTAAGTTTGAATACTTATTATATGTCTAGTTTTGGGGGCGTTGTAGATATTCGAAAAGCTTTTGATCTTCCAGAAAGGGATAAATCATATCACACTAATTTCTCATACTATGTGTATGATCACGTTGCTTTCTACGAGAGTATTCGAAACAAACAATCTCCACCCGAGATTAAATTTCCGATCAATTAGAAATCTTTTAAGATGGACTATGAGTTCACGGTTGATATTCTAAACAAGATAGTGGAACACAAGACATCCGATACTGATGATGTCTCCACTGAAAAGTTGAAGATGTTCCATGCATTTCTTCATGACAATAAGGTGGACTGGTCACATATTGTTTTTGAATTTTCGAAGTCAAATGTGGCTTCTGGCAAGAAAGAAAATAGAGGCTTCAAAAGAAACGTTGGTTTCGATCTCATGATAGGTAGACTGTTGGAATCAAAAGAAGTTCCTCTCAGGAAAGGAACACCGATAGGACCTAAAATGTACCATATGAAGTCAATGCATCTTGGTTACGCGAAAGAAAAAGCTCTCGAAATGGGAGTCGCACCACCTGAACCACCCAAGACGCGTTCAAAACGAAAGAAGGTCTCTGAAGCTGATGAACCCGAACCAGTAGCAGTTCTGAAAAAAAAAAGATTAAGAAAGGCAATCGAGAATGAAGAACCTATTCCAGTTCCAGCAGTTGTTCCGACACCAGAAACAAACAATTCATCAAAGAATAGGCTTCTTAGAAAAAAGAGATTTGAAATTAAACCTTCCAAGAAGAAAAAGTCTAAAAAAAAAAGAGAGGAAGAAATCATCATCTATAACACCTTCTGGCCCTACTCGAAAGTCAACCCTAAAGAGGATTACACCCATAAAGATTGGAGAAGTAGAAGAAGTTACTCACGATACTAAATCTAAGGAATCCAGTTAAGATGAAACACCCTTGGATAAGTCAACTGCTAGGGCCAAGGCGAGTCAAACAAGGTTACTTGCAGAAGCAAGGTCTAAGGGTGAGCCTGACAAAATACCAAAACCTGAGTTGTCGAAAGATTTCACAGTTGACCCCATACACAAGAAGGCTGTTAAGTTGCCTTTTGTCGAGTACAGTGGAATGAAAATCCACACATAACTTGTGTCATATGCTTACTCTTCATCCAGTTCAAGCACATGGATTGAATCTTCCTCACCCGAGTCTATATCTAAGGGGGAAGTTGACAGTGGTTTACAACGCACAAGGCAATGGTTTCAATGCCCTTTCAGAAGGAAAAATTTCTGAGTTAAATTAACCTTCGGCTCTTACACAAAAACCTGCTAAAGCAGAGAAGGCCAAAACGGTTCTTACACAAGAACCTGCTGAAGCAGGGAAAGCCGAACGTTTGATTCAGTCTCCGAAAGACGATAACTTAAGTCTTGCACAAGAACTTGTTTAATCAGCAAAGACGAGAGAAGTGATCATTGCCACTACTCAAGAAGAACATGTTGAAAATGTTTCACTCACTGAAGATCAAATCCTTAAACAAGCTATCACAAATGACTACCGCAGAGTTCATAGTTGGCAAGAATAGAGGACCTCGAAGCTTGAATCTCTTGTTGAACGACTTGACAACATGTGGGACGAAGAAAGTTTTTCTCTTACATGGCTCAAGACTCAAAATGTGTATGAAGAAACAAGACTTGAAACCATAAAACGAGCCTACTCATACAAGTTAACCAACAGAAATCTTGCAAAAGGAAAAGCTCAATCAATTAATCTTGATATCGAAAAGCCATCACTAGACAAGGAGTGTGAAGCAGAACTAAAAGACCTTAGAGTTTCCATGCGGCTATCAAAAATCAAGGTCGAACATGATCAGTTGCACAGGAATGACCCCGAGGCAAGCACGAGTCATGTGCGATAATCTAATCCAATTCCAAGCTCTCCAGAAGAAGAAGATAATAATGAAGATGATGAGAGTGATCAAGATGAATCAAGACGAAAGAATCATAGTGATGATGATGATGACGATGATCATGATGATAATCATGCTGATGGCAATACCATGATCACCGACTCAAAAGATGGAAATTCACATCACAACGGAACTTCTAATTCAGGTGATGCTAAAAAAGATCATTCTTCGAAAGATGTTAGTGAACCATGTCCAAGATAAGCCAGCGATGGAAATTTGAATGCATTGCTCGGCGCAAGACATGAAGACTCCATCCACAAATAAATACATGAACCAGAACATCTTGCCCCTTCAGCAGACATCCTTAGCACAACAGTTATTCTTTCAGCTTTAAGGAAGCTAAGTACTGGGAATATCACAAACTTTAAGGGGGCGTTTGGTTCAGGTTATATAACATAACCAAGGGAATGTGAAAGTCCAAAGCTCACATTCCGGTGTTTGGTTCATATTATCTTAGGGAATCTAACATTCCCAAGGAATGTCACATTCCCTCCACATAGGATTTTGAAGGGAATGTGATTCCCTTCAAAATCTTAGATAATGTAAGATAACCTTGGTTATCTTTAGGATATTATAGTGTGTATAAAAGATAACCCTAAATCAAACATGATTATATTACATACCCCAATTTTAACCAAACACATAAATCTGACATTCCCAGTAATCTGACATTCCCAGCAATCTAACATTCCCTAAGGTAATCTGACATTCCGTGAACCAAACGACCCCTAAGGAGTTAAGGAAAACACTTCGTCATACCAAGAGAGCAAGTGTCGAGACGAAAGATTGTGTTTACTCAGAAGGAAGAGCGACCCGAGATCACATCTCTGCACGAGATAACTCCTTTGAGCAAGCCACATTAAATTCTCTAAACTCTACCAATTCTGTGATGAATGGCCTTGCTAAATCAATGGAGAATATGCTTCAAGATATGATGTTAGTCCAGTCCAATCAACTCAAGTTTGAAGCAAATCAAGAGAAAATCCTAAAGGAACATCACAACATGAAGCATTCCAATTTCAATCTAAAGGAAAGGGTCGACCTTGGATGCACAAAGGTGGACATGGTTCATGATGACTTGTTTAAAGTTGGTAAAACCAAATGGCTACCTTGAATTATGTCAAAGAAATCTTACTTTTTCTTCAGGCTCTTACTCAACCCTTAAACTCGGCACTGGATGATGCCAAAAAGGGGGAAAGAAGAGATAGAGATGACAAAGCAAACGAAATGAGGGACGAAAGAAGCAATTCAAATCCTGGAGGAAATTCCAGTAGCCCTTGTTACCTCCCATCTCATAATCAAACAAGAATACTCAACCCGAGCTATCTCGAGGCACTCGCAGAGCTAGTCAAATGCAAAGGCAGCAACTTCGTCAAAAGTGGATGTGCGACAAATCCATAACGATTGATGCAGAAGGAAATTTCCTCCCCTTTGAACCCTATAAAGCAGGAAGTGGAAAGCACTTTGAAGGTTGCAATATGCCAATTCATATGAAAGGGAGAGACAATCAGACCAGACAAGAATATCAAAGAGCCGGAAACAAAGAGATCAGAGAAGAAAATGAAAAATAGCGTCTTGAAGAAGAAGAAATGAAAAGGAAGAGAGAACAAGACCTTGCCTACTTTCAAGAAGTGCAAGAGAAGATAAAAGATGCTAATCTAGCTGCAAAGCATAGTGCCGTCTTCAAAATTCACGAAGAATCTGGCAAAAGCTATGTCGAAGGGATGAGCTCCATAGAACTTGTTTTTTGTGGAACAATGGAGTCTTTCTAGGCCGAAACATTCTCGAAGCATACAACAATTACATGAACTATATCATGTCCGATAAGTATGCAGAAGTGGCTCGAGACAAAGATATTTGAGCATTCAGAAAAATCATAAATGATGAACTTGATTACCAGAAGATGATCAAAGATCAAGAAGCCAAAGAGAAGGAGACCCGAAGGCAAGAAGCTCTACAGAAACAGAGATTAATGAACATGTAATATCTAGATGTTTCATTCCTTTTGTAACGTGAATTCAACATGAATGAAATTTATCTTTCTGCGGGTTGCGTTGAGTTTTTATTGTTTTGTTTACTTAGATCTCTCTTGTAAACTCAACTATATGGCTGTTTTTTAATGAAAATCCTTTCGTGGATAATTTCAGCCTTATAACGAGAGTATAGGTTTTGGCATCATAAAAAAGGGGGAAACTATTAAGAACAAGTGTACTTAGATTTTGATGATACCAAACTCACTAGGAATGTAGAACACTATTTTGCTCTCGTTATTTTGTGTCTTTCGTGCTAGACGAAACTTGTTCATGCTCAACTTATGATTCATGTTTAGCAGAACATTTACACGAATCAGAGCAGTTCTCAGTCAACTAGGACAAGTTGAAGAGAAGAGAAGATCAAGAGAAGACCGAGAGATCAGCTAAGACCGAAACCTAGAAGGGTCTATCTCTTGTGTGATCATCAAATGATAAAGAAAGATCATTTGATCTGGAAAGATAACGAATGATAAGGTCAATCTTTCGTTACCAAAGCCCAAGACTACGAGTCAAAGTCTTACTCGATTGGACAAGTTCTATATGATTGTTCAGAAGCATATTTGTCCAAGTCTCAATACTGGGAAAATCATCCTAGACAAATGGTGTCCAAGGAATGATATTTCAAATATCAAGGAGCATTAAATGATTGGTACTTTTGTCAATACAAAAGGACAAAAAGGTAGGTAACCTTTTTGAAACCAACGGCTACACAGTACAGCCGCATTAAACTGTCCTTGCCCAGTAGTTATTACATGCCGGTTAATAGGTTTGAAATTTTCATCTCCCTCCGACAGATGGATTTCTCACCCTATAAATACCCATCTTCATCACTTGAAGAAGGTGCTGGTCTTTATCACTCTTTGTTATCAAGAAAAGCTCTTAAAACTCTCTAGTCAGAAGCTTTCTTAACCAACGTGTGTTTGTGAAGATTTTTCTCAAAGATCATCTACTTTTAAAGTCTTCACAACATCAAGAAATCTTGCATTGTCTATACGAAGATCAAGAACATCAAGACAAGATTTCAAGTTGGAGATACCATCAATCTTTTCCAACACTCAACTTTGTCGGAGTTGATAGAGGCGGAGTAAACTCGGAGGAGTTAAAAAACCTAGCAAGTTATTGTCCGGCTTAGTGATCAAGGAAGCAAGCTTGGATTAGTTTTTATTAGGAGTGATAGTGCAAACCCTTTCACGAGTTGTGAAAGAAGAGTGGAGTAGGCTTAGTTAACAGATGAACCACTATAAAAATCTCTCTCTCTCTCTCTCTCTCTCTCTCTCTCTCTCTCTCTCTCTCTCTCTCTCGTTACTTGTCTTTAACCATCTGCATTGCATTGCATCTACATTCATCAAAGCATAATATTTTACAACGAAAGTGTGCAAAGAAACAATTAAAAAGGATACGTATTTTCCGCTGTGCCTTACTCTTTCGAAATATGTTTTAAAAATTGCATAGAGTCTATTCACCCCCCCCCCCCCTCTAGACTCTCATCCTTAGTATCAGGACCAACAAAGTACTTTTTCATGTACTAAAAGTACCTTATCTATGTACGTAAAGTACATTTTTTAAAAGTACATTATTTGAGTACTGAACGTACATTATTTGAGTACTGAAAGTACATTATTTGAGTACTGAAAGTACATTATTTTATATATTCTATCAAATAATGTATCTTCAGTACACAAATAATGTACTTTTAGTATATTAAAAATGTACCTGATATTCATGGTCCACACAGGCATGACAAAAAAATTGATGAAAGAAGGAGAGGCGGGGAAAGGTGAGAGGGCTAACCTTGATCGAAAAGAGAGGTGATGGCTAGAAGAACGGAACTGACTCGAGAAGAGGTAGAGCGCATGTCGTCGAAAAAAGGAGGATGAAAAAGGTCCCCGGAGAGGAAGGGGAAGAAGATTTCTCCGAAAATTGGAGATAATGAGAAGTCGAAGTGCAGAAGGGGATTGTGTTAATGGACATGATTATTTATAAGTATGGCCGGCTGGCCAGATCATGACACTTGTGCTCCATCAGACGTGGGGGGGGGGGGGGGGGAGACGTCACGACGAGGCAGTTACAAAAAGACGCACATCGAGACTGTAACCAGCGGAGATCGAGGAGTTATCATAATTACAGGTCAGTAACCGTACCTATTCTCAGAACTAGTCAGATGTAGGAAAATAAGGTTGGAAAAACCCAATAATAATCCTACAGAAAAGGATTATTATTTTCTTGAAATATTGGGAAGGAAAGGACAAAGGGATACGGCTTGGGTGGTTAGTACGAGTCGAGCGAATCAATCTTTCCTTAAAATCGTATTTGCTACCTCCCAGAAGCGCTATGAGCGTTGTACCCTAAGTTTCCCAGGATAAAACGTACTACGGTTCAATGTTTGAGCACCCAAACGAATAAACCCAACGAACGAGATCTTGGGATGAACACATCAGGCTATGAAAAGAGTAGAAGTAGAGAGTTCTGAGAGTTGCCAAAATAGAGCTTGGGATGAGCACAGTAGAGTAGAGAGTTTTGAGAGCTGCCAAAATATAATTTCGTTGTGTTTTTTTTTTTTTTCAATCTGAAGGTGGTGTAAATAGCATTCATAAACTGTACAGGCTCTACCGGTAGACAGGGATTTGATTTGCACCCCCCTGCACGCGAGAAAGGGCCTCTATGCTATACAAGTCAATATGTTTTAGAAAGGCTCTTGTATGAATTGTGGTGCAAACCCACTTCCCAAACTAATGTGGAACAAAAGCTACTTTAAAGCCTTTCCCCTTCATTTTCCAACTCAAATGGGTCTACTTTGAGAATCAATTTCCCATTCACCCATTATCCGTTTTGAGCGTATAATATATCAATTTCTTCGCCTCACTACGAAGAACCTGGATCCACTTTCACCCGACCCAAATCGAAAGTGGACCCACTAATAATTGTACCACAAAATAGCTACTTAAAATGCCAATTTATGCTATTTTTCCAACATCAGATAGGTGGCGAAACCAGTCAGCATAGTAGCACGCGCCCGACTAAGTGCCTGTCTAAGCTAAAGGAGATAGCGATAAACCAGTCGAGAATCCGAGCACTACACTTGGTGATTTTATTCTACTTTCCTAAGTTGTCACTCGTCTAGACTTCAGGAAAGTGAGGGACTGGTGATAGATATCCCCCATATGGGTACTCAACCTGGAGCATGTAGGGTAGTCAGTCCCGATTGCCTAGGGACACTTACCAATTCAAGAGAAGATGCCCCATTCGCAAGCAGCGATGGTACGGGCACCCAGGTGAGCAGATTTCATAGTCGGTGTGTCCCCGACTGGGTTCCTAATTGGTTGGGATGGACGACCAGGCTCAGTAGTCGGTGTGTCCCCGACTGGGTCCATAGAGGGCTTTGATGGGCGGCTAGGCTCAGTAATCGACGTGTCTCCAACCGAGAACCAAGCTGGTCGGGATGGGCGAACAGGCTATGCAATCGGAGCATCCCCGACCGAGTCGCAATCCAGAGGTGGTTAATGGGCGGATTTTGTGGAGATTCTTTCCTTGAGCGGCAAGCTGTTTCCTTTCTCATTTTAGGCAATCAATGAACAGATTTCGGTAGTTTCTAAAGCATACCTTTAGTTATTTTCCGTTTTTTTCTTGCCTTGTAGAGGATCCAACTCCTTGTATAAATACTCCCCGGGGGTCACCTTGGAAAGGGTTCGAAAATTCAATCCATTAACGTTACTCTGCTCCTTTTTTTCTCGCAAAGACAATTCACTTGTTAAACCTAGTATTTTACGGTAGTGTTGGCCCGCCAATCGGCTGCTTTAGGTCGTAAAACCAACATTGGCACCGTCTGTGGGGATCGATACAAAAGGACTCGTCTCTAAGCTTTGCTAATGGCACGAACCCGTCGCAACGTCACTGACTCTGAGTACAATATATATAGTATGTGTTCATAACTACTTTCTCAACTTACTGAATCACAAAGAGTCAATACTGACCTCAATGGACGATACCATGACCTCTCATTTAGGAGAGTTACTTTGTGCCACTAGACCATAATGTCATTGGCAATATAATCTTTTACATGATAGTGAAAGAAACATTAAAAAGAGTTAATTACCAAAATTGTCCCTTGACTATAGCGAAATTGCCAATTTGGTTCTCGACTTTTTTTTTTTTTACCAATTAAGTCCTCAACTTTAAAAATCTTAACCAATTTCGTTCTCCGTTAGTTTTGCCGTTAGACTTCCATTAACTTGGGACCAAATTGGTAATTTTGCTATAGTCAAAGGACAATTTCAGTAATTATCTTTAAGCGTGGCAATTCGGTTCGGTTTTCCCGAACATTGAAGTAATTAACCGTACAGAACGATTCAGTTAAATACCGAAACAAAATACCATTTGATTTTATTTAAAATATTGTTGGTCCCAAAAGAGGTAAGGTGAAAGTCTAGAGGGGGGGGGGGGGGGGGTTGAATAGACTTTCAAACTTTTTAGCACAATACAACAATTGCTAAGGCAACAGAGAAACCAATACTCTTAACTAGATTGTTAGAGTCCGGTGCAAAGCGGAAATAATAAACGATACGGTGTGTGTGTAGATTGTGTCAAGATTATTCTCGTGAGAAGCAAGCAAGAGTAGTAAGTAAAGAAAACAGTAAAGAACACAAGACAATTTATAGTGGTTCGGAGGTGATGTAATCCTCCTACTCCACTTGCTCTTATCTCCAAGAGCAATTCACTATATCCACCACTTTTTGGTTCCAAGATACAATGAATTCCGTGATCTAGTGCTTTGATCACCAAGCCCACACTAATCACGCCCAGTGCCACCAACACTGCTGCTTCGGGTTTCACGTCGCCGCGTTACTTTCCCAGGATTTCACAACTCCGCGTTACTCCCCCCCCCCCCCCCGTCTTCTACACTCCCGTAGAAACGTATCCTTCCGTGATCTAGTGCTTTGATCACAAAGCTCGCACTAATCACGCCCAATGTCTTCCGACACTGCTGCTTCGGATCTCACAACTCCGTGTGACAATTCAGGATTTCACAACTCCGTGTTACTTTCATCCTTTCCCTTGTTTTGCTCCAAAACAAGTTTTGCCTTGATTCCAACTTTGAGACTCTGTAGATGATCTTCAATGGTGCGCTGAGTCTCTTGTAGTTGATGAAGATTTTAACACTCTTGGATATTTCTTTTGTAAGCTCTGTATCACTCTGAGTGTTTATCTCACAAAGAATATATCAATTTAAGCTCTTGAGATGGAAAGCTTTCTTTGAATTTCGTATGCTCTGTTTAGCTCTGTTCTTTGCTTTTTGTATTCATGCTTCTTGCTATTTGCTTCTACTTTCCATTGCTTCAATCTTCATCTATTTATAGCTGGTAATGAGAATCCGTTCGTTGGAAAGAAACGTTCTTATTTTTGAATTTCATCTAGCTGTTTAGCCTTTTCAGAGGATAAGATAAGGTTACAGATATGTCAGAGATTTTCTGCAAGTTGAGCTTGGGGTTTTTGCAAAAATGGCGTCCCATAAATCTTCATCTGGTGTAGATCACGCCTTTTGGGATTTTTATCTTCAAAATATAATCCCAAATATAACCCCATACTAGTTAGACTAGTATTTTTGCTTCTGCAACTTCTTCTTGTAATTCCTCTGTACTTCACGTGTCTGGGTTAATTTACTAATTAACTGTTTCCAGACTTCATCTCTTAAATTGACTTGGGAAATCTCTTCCCATGTGAACTTCATCCCTTACTATATTTGGAAATGAAATCTCATCCCTTCCTTGATTTGTCAATTGAAATCTCACCCCTTACTTGATTTGGACTTGCAATCTCATCCTTGATTTGTCAATTGAAATCTCATCCCTTGCTATTTATATCTCCTTCTGCCCCAAGGTGAGATACGTGAACTTCAACGGAAAGAAAAAGCGTTCTTTGCTTTGACTTTGATAAAAAATTGTCAGTTAAAGTTCAAATGGATTGGTCATACCTATCCAATAATCATGAATATAAAAGACTCGCTAATCACTCGGTTTTTGGGGCATAATAATTATGTAGGAGAGATGGCCGAGTGGTTCAAGGCGTAGCATTGGAACTGCTATGTAGGCTTTTGTTTACCGAGGGTTCGAATCCCTCTCTTTCCGTACCTTCAGTTAATTCACCGATTGGACTAGCACCAATGGATCAAATCATAGCAATGGATACAATTATTCCAACAACGAGTTCCTTATTTTTTTTGATATAGATCAGCAATTCCTAATTGCTGTGACGCGGAAACGTAAAATAAAATACCATAAAGAAACCAAAATACTGGAAGAGTCGACAAGGAATGAAAATAGACCTTTGGTCTATGATACAGAGATGAAATAGAATCCGGATCAAACCTTATCTTACTTAACCTTAGGTTCATTTACTTTATTACTTTACGGAAAAATTTTTAGGAACCTCTGTTCTTTTAGTTAGTCTGATGAGAATAATATTCTATGACTAGAAATTCATTTATTTTCAAACCGACCCATTTAGTATCTATTATTTGATTGACTAAGCCTTTATAATATGGGGATGGGTCAAGGGCCAAATGGTTTGGCAATTCCTCATGAGGGGATGACTCGAGAGAATTTTGAATCAGAGCTCTGGATTTTTGGTTATCCTTCGACGTAATAATATCTTGGGGTTTGCAGCGATAACTCGGTATATCTACTATACGACCATTGACTAAAATATGTCGATGATTCACTAATTGACGGGCTGCAGGAATAGTCGAAGCCATACCCAATCGAAAAAGGATGTTATCCAAACGCATTTCAAGGAATTGTAGTAAAACTTGACCTGTTGACCCCTTGGCTTTTCTGGCAATCCGAACGTATTGAATTAACTGTCGTTCTGTAAGACCATAATGAAAACGCAATTTTTGTTTTTCTTCTAGGCGAATACAATATTGAGATTTTTTTCCCGGAACGCGATTGGTTTCTAAGATCACTTTCAGCCCTAGGCCTTTTATTAGTTAGTCCTGGTAAAGCCCCCAGGCAACGTATTTTTTTGAAACGAGGTTCTCGGTTACGCGACATAAAGACTCCTTAATTCTGATATTCTTATTGAGTATTTACTATGTACTATTTCTTTTTATTTACTTACTTAATTGAATTTACTGAATTTCCTATTTAGCTTAGAATGAATTCTTATCTTTTATTTATTTCATTTTCAATTGAATTTGTTTATTGAATTCTTTTTTCCAGACTAAACCTAAACTGAACGAGATGATAAAGTAAACAAATTTTACTGAAGTAGTGTACTATAAAGAGAATGAAATGAATTGGATAAATACCCTTATATTATACATTTTCTATTATCTATTTTTCTATTTAAAAAAAGGAATCCTTTTCCTGATATAGTTGGAAGTTCCTATAACCTAAACTTAAGAAATTGACACTATTTCAATATTCTTTGATTTCAATTCAAAGGGACATTATCAATCATGTAAAAAATGGAATCAAAAATGAAAAGCCAGCTATCGAAATCGAACCGATGACCATCGCATTACAAATGCGATGCTCTAACCCCTGAGCTAAGCGGGCCCCCATCACATAAATTTTATATGCACAGGAATTCAATATCAATAAACCTTGGGAATCTTGGTTATGAACTATGTATTTTATATATTTCTTAATATTTCTGATTCTTAGCTATTCCTAAACTAGATGAATATAGAATTAGACTTTGAAAATGAGATTTTTATTCTAAAACATAATGATTCATATAGGATTTCGATTTCTTTATCAGAATTATAATCTTAATATTCTTATTATCTTAATAATTATTAGATAGGGATAGTAAATATTAACTTATATTTCATATTTTTTTAGCTAGTCAAATTTTATTTTTCATTTTTTCTGAATTCACCTGAGATTTGAAATCATTTTTTTACAGTTCGTTTTTTTTTTTTTTTAATTATTGAATTATATATATTGGATTTGAGTCTATATCTATATAATATAGATTTTTCATTCTAGATTGATTTCCAATTGTTTTGTTTACTGCGATTATGAGTTATAACTAATAAGACATTCCTGCGCTTTTATTCGTACTTTTCTTCGTAAAGGAGTTAAGACAAAAAAAAAAAAAAAGAATCGACCGTTCGAGTATTTCAAATTGAGTGTAAAAATGACAGAAAGAGAGACATATATCTATATTTCTATATTATGGGGGTATATATTCATCTGTATTGAATTGCGGATACAGAAAAGATAAAATCATTTTAGACCAAAAATGCATCTCCTTTTCCTAGAATCTCCTTTTCCTATATTAGGTAAGAAAGCAAAGAGGAGAAAACGCTTTTTTGAGATAGGAATCAGTATCTAATGAATTGAATGGTTCGAGTATAAATGAAAGAAAGAAAATAGGGAATGAGACATCACAACAAGATCTTCATCTCAAAACAAAAAGAAAGGGGGATATGGCAAAATCGGTAGACGCTACGGACTTAATTGGATTGAGCCTTGGTATGGAAACTTACTAAGTGATAACTTTCAAATTCAGAGAAACCCTGGAATTAAAAAAATGGGCAATCCTGAGCCAAATCCTGTTTTCCGAAAACAAACAAAAGTTCATAAAAAAATGATAGGTGCAGAGACTCAATGGAAGCTGTTCTAACAAATGGAGTTCACTGTATTGAAGAAAGAATTGAATAATCATTGAATTGATTAAATCATTCACTCCATAGTATAGTCTGATAGATCTTTTAACGAACTGATTAATCGGACAAGAATAAAGATAGAGTCCTGTTCTACATGTCAATACCGGCAACAATGAAATTTCTAGTAAGAGGAAAATCCGTCGACTTTAAAAATCGTGAGGGTTCAAGTCCCTCTATCCCCAAAAGCCTAGTGGACTCCCCAACTTTTTATCCCATCCTGTTTTTCATTCTCATTGGCGGTTCAAAATTCCTTATCTTTCTCATTCACTCTATTCTTTTACAAATGGATCTGAGCGGAAATGGCTTTTTCTTATCACACGCCTTGTGATGGATATTTGATACACGTACAAATGACCATCTTTGAGTTTGAGCAAGGAATCCCCATTTGAATGATTCACAATCAATATAATTACTCATACTGAAACTTACAAAGTCATCTTTTTGAAGATCGAAGAAATTCCGGGACTTGGATAAAACTTTGTAATCCGCTTTTGTTCTTTTAATTGACATAGACCCCAGCATCTAATAAAATTAGGATGCTACATTGGGAATGGTCGGGATAGCTCAGCTGGTAGAGCAGAGGACTGAAAATCCTCGTGTCACCAGTTCAAATCTGGTTCCTGGCACATCATGAATTTTTAGGAGTCCCCCTTCGGGACATGACTTGTTACTCCCCCTTTCGGGTCGGGGGAAATGGAATTTTTTATTTCAAAAATGGGCATGCTAGATCATCTATCCATATACAGTATAGATAGATCAACCGGGAGATTCCGCAATCTTTCTACAGATAGTGGGTGGGGGTATCCACCCCTAATGGCCATGTTCTATTCGGAGGAATAAAATAAAAATGATCTTTCGGAGAGATGGCTGAGTGGTTGATAGCCCCGGTCTTGAAAACCAGTATAGTTTTCAACAAACTATCGAGGGTTAGAATCCCTCTCTCTCCTTTTTTTGCTCATTGAATAGACTTGTTTCTTTATGGGTTTTGCCCGAACTGGTATCCAATCTCTTTTTTCTGGCTCGACTATCCCACTACAGAAAATTATTAGACTCTTCCCTTTCAAAAAAATTCCACAATACATCACATAATACAATACATCAAACAATCATTTATAGGATTTATAATGATTCCTAAGAGCAAACTCACCCCTTGCCTTGCATGCACTATCTAAATTTGGTCATTTAGTTTGGTAATAAAAACAAAAATGAATAGAAAAGAATAAAGGTTCGGGGCGTATATCTACGTCCAATCTACGATAGAGGAGAAGGTTCCTTCGGAACAAATTTTGTTTTTTGAAATTCAAAATTCCTCGTTTCTTTTTTTTTAAGAATAAAAAAGGGGGGGGGGGGGGGAGAGAAATGACAAAAATATATTGGAACATCAATTTGGAAGAGATGATGGAGGCCGGAGTTCATTTTGGTCATGGTACTCGGAAATGGAATCCTAAAATGGCCCCTTATATCTCGGCAAAGCGTAAAGGTATTCATATTACAAATCTTACTGGAACTGCTCGTTTTTTATCAGAAGCTTGTGATTTGGTTTTTGATGCAGCAAGTAGGGGAAAACAATTCTTAATTGTTGGTACCAAAAATAAAGCAGCTGATTCAGTAGCGCGGGCTTCAATAAGGGCCCGGTGTCATTATGTTAATAAAAAATGGCTTGGCGGTATGTTAACGAATTGGTTTAGATGTGTGCCAAGGTTTCAGATGGAAAGGATATACAATCTTGATCTGAATACCTTGTGTCAACCAATTTTCCGGAAATTCTGTTTCGGATAACGGATTACCAGTATAAGTGCACTTAATATGCTTTTCTCTATTCCATTCCTCGAAATCTTCAGACCATTCAGGAATTTGCAATAATAGCATACGTCCAAGATTTTTACCGATTATCAATGAAGGTAATATAAGATTTTTTCTAAGACTTGATTGGGCTATTAAAATGCAACCCCTTAACATTTGGGTAATTTCAAAAGTATCCCAGGCTTCCCCTATCTTTAATTGCTTTTTTTCCTTTACTCGGTCGTTTTTTTTTTTTTTTTTGTTTCTAGAAACCCAAGCATTGTCCAATTGATTAGGAAGAGTTTTTTCTAGTAGGATATTTATTTTTCTTTTGATCACTTTAAAAAAACTTGATAAACTCCTTGGATTGGTAAAAGATATTCTTTCTTTTCCATCACTTTGTTGTGTATCAAAAAAATATTGTGACATTTCATTTCTTATAGCTTGCTCAAGTCTATTATTTTGAATGTAGCGAAATGGGCGATACCATCGTCAATAATCAAAAAGCAATGGGCTAATGAGGCTTTTTCTTTCTTTTTCTTGTATTACACGTATTTCACTTTTTAGTACTTCGATTTTTCTTTTCGAATAACAGGTATTCGAATTTGAGTGGAATTCTTTGTCGGAATGTCCCCTTGTTCCTTTTTTTTTTTGTCTATCTTTTTTTTTTTTTTCAGATGATTCGCAAGTTTTCGTTGCTGTTCTATTTCTTCTATTTCTTGTTCTAATTTTTCCATTTCTTGTTCTATTTCTTCGTCTATTTTGTCATTTTCCTCTTCTTCATCTGTACCTTTCAAGATCAACGCGCGCTTTTCTATTTGTGAAAGGTTGCTCATTTTAGGAAGAAGAATGGGTGAGGGTATTCTGCCAAAAGAGTGGAGACTCATCATACAAAAGAGAATCACAAAGAAAAAATGAAAATAGTCAGATCGAATGATTGATCTAATAGAACGATTTTTACCTATGTGTTTTCCTACCAATTCAATACGTATGTGTTTTCCTGCCAATTCAAAAAATTCGCATACTAAAATTTGGCCAATGAACCAGGCAAGAAAAGAACTTGTTACGAATAACATCTTGTTGTTGGATCGAAACGTGTAAATGCTGACTAATCTCCTTGCCGCTGAACTTGGTAAAATGCAAGTGTTAAGAAACTGTTGTAAAATGAGATGATTTAGAAATATACAGCTGAGATTAGACATGGAATTTTGGTTAGCAAAAACGCGTTTCTGACTTTTCCAGAAGATATGGAAAAAAAGATAGAAAAACCCGAGTGCAGTTATTGTACGAGGTCTAGTCAAAGCAATATGGAAAGGTTTATAATATATTGATATGAATATGAGTCGAATTGTTAAAAACAATTTTCGTTAAAAATTTGCTCCCCGAACCTCAACGGAAAGAAAAAGCATTCTTTGCTTTGACTTTCATCCCTTCAAATTGAAATTGCATCCCTTTGTCAATTTTGAGAAACTTCATCCCTTCAATTGGAATTGCAAATTGCTTCCCGGCCAAACCATCGCCCATACTTCATCTGATGCATCTAAACTTGGCTTCTTTAAAATATGTGAGATGTGAGATTCAAACCTGTGACCTTACATATAATATTTCAAGCTTTTACCAACTTGCCTGTACAGCCTTTTAGTCATCATCTCGTTTCACTTGGTGTACTCCTTTCTTTTCATAGATGCTTGATCTTCAAGATAGCTTCATGCAAACTTCAAGTCACGTTCTTTCTTCTTCGGGATTTCTTGAGGGATTTCTTCTTAGGATGATAGTCTTCATAACTTCATACGCATACGTCTTCCTCTTCTGTTTGCCATTTTCTTTAGGCAAATTCTTGATTTTAAGCTTTATATCTTCTTCATCCATTTCCTCAACTAATGAATTTATTTTTCCCTTTCTTGGTCTATGACTCGACTAGTCTAACCAAAATAAAATTGGGGATCTACGATTTACAATATGGCATATCAAAATCTATTACAATTTATTCCTAACAATTTCCCCCCTTTTGATAATGCCATAACATATACTCAAACATTGGCTTTAAGTCTTTTAAAAGATAATTTCATTTTTGCTCAATTTTATTTTGACAAAGCCAAGATGAGTTTGACAAAAATAATTCTAGGGAAAATACTTGTGAATTAATTTAGACAAGTCTTATACGCATCCTTGATTAATTTTAATCAATTTTTATCTTTTCAATTTTGCATGCGTTTAACAACTCTTGTCTTTTTAATTCACGTACTAATACATGATAGCCAAAAAATAAACAAAAAATAAATCAAAACAGACTTAGATCAGACCAATGGAAATATTTATTCATTTTAGTCGATAGATGAAATTTTATTATAGCCAAAATCATTCCAAAATATTGATATTCAAAACATCATATTTTTGAGGAGTTCATATCTGATTACCTTCTGGGTTTCTTGACTCCCATGTCAGCTTTCAATATGTCCTTGATATGTTCTCTCATCTTGCAGATATCATTTTTGAACTTCTCACATTCAAATCTCTTGGTCACATTTCCAGCCATGTAGTGTCCAAAGGCATCTTTAATGTTGATGCCCGGAAGAACTCCGGCTTCCCACCAAATTATGCATTCTTCAAAACTTCTTTGGAGTCCCAAATTTTCACCATTATTGTTGGTGTGATCTCTAAGCTCGTACCACATCTCGGTTCGCTTTCTTTTCACTTCTTCTTCATTATTCTTGTCAGATATCCATTGAGCTTGACCAGCTTTGGGCCATCTTTTCACCATACTCGGCACATTCTCGGATGTCTAGATTTTCTGCGGTGTTACGGTTTCGTTTGAGCATTCGAACTAGCCTCGAGTTTCAGCAACTTTCGATGAGCTTGATCCAAGACTCGAATTTGCAAACTGAGCGAAACCAACTTGGGATTATTGACCACGTCCTCGGCCTCGGCCTTTTGTTTGTGCGGCGGTCAAAACTGGCTGTTGTGATTGACTTCCAAGGATGAATTCTTGTTGTTGTAAAGCCAGATGATTGAGCATTTCTTCCCCCCTTATGGCATTATCAACCAAAAAGCCAAGGGATTTGGAATCTTGTTCTTGATTGGCTTTAACAAGTTTAACACCATCATGTGTTTTGAGAGAAACATCCTGCAAAACAGACAATTTATTAGCCATAGAGGATAATTCCATTTCAAGGTGATTTATCCTTGTCTCTTGATCTTGTATGGCCTTTATTTGTCTTAAATGTCTTTCATTGTTGATCTTCTCGGTAGCTTCTCGTTCCTTCTTCATGAGTTTGATTATCTCCAATAATCCTTCGGTGAGATCTCCTTTCAAATGTCTTTCGGCTCTGTCAATCTTTGTCTGCAAAGTATTTTGATACTCCAATAACTCCTTCAAATTGGTTCGTGTGTCCTCGTAATGTTGCAAAGAGAGATGTCCTTGCTCGGTTAGAGTGTTTCCAATCTTTTGACACACAACATCACTTGATTCTGTGACTTTGGCAAACAATGAAATCAACAGATCATCTTCATCTTCTTCACGGCTTTTGCTACCTTTCATGTTCAGAGAGTGTAGACTTTTGAACAAACTTCTTCGTGAATCACCAAGAACTGGGTTTTCAAAGAGCTGCAAGTTTTCTTCTGGTGATTCGTCTTCTTCAAGATGATTTCCAAATTCTTCTTCAATAACCTCTGTTTTTTAAATAATCTCGGTATTTAAATTAGCTTCCAAAGAGGTGTTTTGAAGTGACATCATAGGGGTGTTATCGTGCACTGGCGCTTCATACAAATATTCCCCCCAATTGATTGTCTAATTTCACCATCAATTTGGTCCCTTACTTCATCCCTTGTAGGGTCCATTACATTTATATCAATATTGGTGGGGGTCACATTTGATATCAAAAGTTCAGCACAGTGAACTCTGACAGGAATAGACTCATGTGTTTCAGAGGCTGAAATTGGTGCCTCAACAAGTGTACTTCCTTCATTCGCCCTTTCTTCAAAATTTTCAAGAAAATCATTGGCTATATTAATTGAAGTATCACCTGGATGTCGATGAGTGTCAGTCAAAGATCTGTGTAGAGCAATCTGTAGTCTCATTTCATTCTCTTTTTCAAGGTTATTAGAAGGAACTGGATTGGCATCTTCTTGAGTTGCTGGTACCACTCGTTTTCCTTTACTGTTCTTCTCTTGAAGCTTCAGTCTATAAACTTGATTTGCATCCATGTTTAGTGCTTCAAGCATTGAGTCAGTCCCAAGCCATTCAAAGGCCAATTCTTCACTTTGTATCAACTCTGAATCAACTTTGGAGATAAAGGAGTGATATTTTTCAAGTTTCCATTCCTTCCATGCTTGAACTCGGCCTAATTCCTTCATCAGCTCTGGATCATCTCGGATTTGTGTTGTGTCGAACACTATGGGTTCAACAGTAGCTTCAACTATAGATTGATTTGAGATTCTCCTTTGTAAATCATTTGAAACTTGCACTTCAACTCCAACAAACTCCACTCGGGTGGTATCTTCTTCAGCTGGCATCACAGGTATGTCAACTTCATGAGTTTCAAACTCTGCCACTTCCTGAAATGGAATGAGTGCTATAGTCGAGCTTACGGTTTCTTGATCTCTGTTGCTTGGATTTCTAGAGCCCATGTGTGCACTTGCTGCAGATGGAGTTCTACTGTTCCTTTTTCGAGAGCTTTGTGGTGTGCTTATAGAACCACCTCCTTCTGATCCTTTCCTTCGATTTGATTTCTTGCCATAGTCGGGTCCAAATTTTCTAAAAAGTGTTCTGTAGATTCCAACATTTTTCTGTCTTCTAAGAGGCACATTCTTCTTTCTCAAAATTTCTCCAACAATAAGTCCATACCAACTTTATGGAGAAAGTGATTTCCTTCAAGTGGTCTGCCATGAGGTTTTGCACTGTTCACAAAGAAAAATAGGCGATTGAAGATGTACTTAGCCCAGTTGAATTTTATTCCTTGCATGATTCCGTTCATCAGACTCACGGATGTTCCAGATAGATCGTCCACACTTCCAAGTTTGTTGTCAAGAATCTTGTACATCATCTCTATAAGCATATCATACTCTGGTTTCAACACGTTTTTGGCTTGATCGAGTCATGAATTACAGGTGCTTTTGGACCACGAATTTCATTCCAGAAAGATTGAACGTCATAATGGTGAGCTTCTGGCATCAGCTCTGAGTCAGGGAATTTGAAGCACTCCTTGATGTCTTTTTCAGAAATTTGAACATCCGTTCTTCCAACTTTAGAATGAATCACGTTGTCCTTCATAGTGGCATGCAGATAGAACTCTGTCACATCTGTTTTAAAAGCTCCAGTATATTTGTAGGTGAAGAAATCGTATAGTCCACAATCCTTCAAAGCATTGAGAATTTTCTTTGCTATTTCCTTGTCGACTGCTCCAATCATGAAAAACTCCGGATTGAGTGTCATCCCATCGATCAGTTGTTGTTGAAGAATAAGTAGATTTTTGGGTTGCATGGCTTTGGTTCCAGACATGGTATTCGCCGGTGAGATTGAGAGCTTGAGAGAGAGAGAGAGAGATTTCTGATCTTGGTAGAACTGGGATTCTTGTCTGAGAGGAATACAAAGGGTTTCGTATGGTTTAAGAAGGATTTACGATGAGGTATAAATCTTAGAGAGAAATCTCAATTGAGACCTTTTAGAATAGGTGTGGTGACAAGGTACATTTAGGAGTGGAGGTGTCTTTTGATTAAGGTGTTACTAGGAAAGAGAAAGAGAGTTATCATTAGCAAACAAGGGCATTAAATGCCTCACAGTCTCTTAGGTACCCTATATACATAAGGTGTATAGAGTAAGAAGATTATGAATGGACACCTCTGATTATTCTTGAAGATTTGAGAGAGAGTTTGGATTTGGGAGGAGATTTACGAGAGAGAGGGGATCTGATTTTGTGAGAGAGGGTCAGATTTTTATGGGATTAATTATGGGTGGAAGTTTAAGAGGTATAGGTTTTGAAAGGTGAAGAGTTTTAATGGGATTGGGTTTTATGGGTAGAGGTTTAGAGGGAGGGGGTTTCAATCCAATCTGATATCTTCCTTTTTCTTCTCAAAAACACGTACACATCAGATTTAAACACATAATTTCACATAAATATAATCACATAAATTACACAAAATTTCGTAAATCTCACATGTAATTTCGAAACATATATGGAATTTTAAAATATAGCAATTAAATCACATCCATATATAAACATGCATATACATGTTAATTCCCAATTAAAATAAACACAAATTTGGAAATTAGTCAGATTTTAATTAATTACCAAAAATACACATACACATATACGGCAGTTTCTAAAACACACAAATGTAAGCACAACCAAATAAATAATCAAATATTTAGAAACTAGCCAATTATTTTAAATACCAATTAAAATAACTAATTAAAAACACTTAGCTTGGCAATTTTCACATAAGCAATCATACATAACACGTATATTATGCCATAGCTATTATTAAAACACTTAGACATGCAATTAAATCAAATAAACATAGATTTTCGAAAATAAATTGCATGGCACATAATTTCACGTTAATTTTCACATGCAATTTTCTAAATAGGCATTAAACACATTAAACTAAATTATTCATGCAATTTTCGAACAAATATATAAACGTAGATATCAAATAAAATATTTGAGCACAAGTATCAAATTTAAATCATGAGATTAAGTCCAGTGATACTTAGCTCATTTTAAGCATTCCCAATTCATGCCTTAAGGTAGAAAATCTCGTTTCGCATAAAGGCTTCGTGAGAATATCTGCAACTTGGTTCTCCGTAGGGATATACTCGATTTTTAGATTTTTCTTTTCAACATGATCCCTTATGAAATGATGTCGTATGTCGATATGTTTGGTTCTTGAGTGAAGCACCGGATTGTGAGTGATAGCGATCGCACTTGTATTGTCACAAAATATGCTAACATCGTCGCAATTCACTCCATAATGTTTCAATTGTTGCTTCATCCACAAAATTTGAGCACAACAACTTCCTGCAGCAATATATTCGGCCTCGGCGGTACTAGTTGCGATGGAATTTTGCTTTTTGCTAAACCAAGAAACAAGCCTTCCTCCCAAGAATTGACAAGTTTCGGAGGTGCTTTTTCTGTCTATTTTGCAACCTGCAAAATCCGCATCTGTAAAACCCATTAGAGAAAAATCTGTACGTTTAGGATACCACAATCCAACATTGATTGTGCCTTTCAAGTATCTTATGATTTTCTTTGTTGCGGTGAGGTGGCTTTCTTTTGGATTTGCTTGGAATCTTGCACACACTCCCACAGCATAAGAAATGTCCGGCTTTCTTGCAGTGAGGTATAGTAGTGAACCAATCATTCCTCTATACTTTGTTTGATCGACATCTTTTTCATATTCGTCCTTATCTAGCCTTATTGATGTACTCATTGGAATTTTAATCGATGATTTTCCGTCAAGGCCAAACTTCTTTATCAAGTCGCGGGTGTACTTTGCTTGATTGATGAATATTCCTTCCTTCAATTGTTTGACTTGTAAGCCCAAGAAATAATTCAATTCACCCATCATGCTCATTTCGAATTTATTCTGCATAAGCTTCGAAAATTTCTCACACAAAGAATTATTAGTGCTCCCAAAAATAATATCATCAACATATATTTGCACTAATAAAATATGATCACCATCTTGAATTCTAAAGGGAGTTTTGTCAACAAGGCCTTTGGTGAATCCACAGCTTATCAAGAACATTGACAAGGTATCATACCAAGCTCTAGGTGTTTGTTTCAACCCATACAGTGCCTTTTTAAGTTTGTAGACTTTGTCACCTTCGCCTTTTACCTCAAAACCTGGGGGTTGTTAGACATAAACTTCTTCTTCAAGTAGTCCATTCAAGAATGCGCTTTTCACGTCCATTTGATAAACGGTGAAATCTTTGTGTGCGGCATAGGCTAGGAAAATCCTTATAGCTTCGAGTCTGGCTACCGGTGCAAAGGTTTGATCAAAATCTATTCCTTCTTCTTGAGAGTATCCTTTTGCAATGAGCCTTGCTTTATTCCTAACAATCACGCCTTCTTTGTTTGCTTTGTTCCGAAAGACCCATTTATTTCATACAACATTGTGGTTCATTGGTCTTGGAACAAGTTCCCAAGCGTCATTTCTTTTGAATTGATCGAGTTCCTCTTGCATGGCGTCAATCCAACTTGGATCATTTAGAGCTTCGTCCACTTCTTTTGGTTCAATCTGAGATAGATAACATGTGAACAATGCTTCCATGGTAGATGATCTTGTTTTCACACCATCTCGAACATTTCCGATCACTAATTCTGGTGGGTGATTTTTGAGCCATCTTAAGTCTGGTTCAAATGGGTGCATGGTACTGGGTGGATTCACAAGTTGAGAAGTGATTCTAATTTCTGCTTCATTTTGTAGATTTCCAACTTCTCCAGTAATTCCATCCAAGGGCTGATTTGTAAATTCCATTTCAACTGCATCCCTGGGTTGATTTGCAATTTCAATACCAATTGCATCCCGCACTTCATTTCTTACTGGATGAGGGATGGATTTTCTAGAGAATTAATTTTCAACTCATCCATTCCCTGCAAAATATTTTCTTCACACGTATCATCACTATCACAAAAATCAATATGACACTTGTTACCATTTTGTTCAATATTTTCGCCATTTTCGTCCAAAGCATCAATATTGACGTGTGATTTTTCATCAAATACCACGTGTATGGATTCTTCAACCACCATTGTTCTTTTGTTCAAAACTCTGAAAGCTTTGCTGGTAGTCGAGTATCCTAGAAAAATTCCTTCATCTGCACGCTAATCAAAAGCTTTTAGATGCAATTTATCATTAATATGAATAAAGCACTTGCATCCAAAAATATGGAAATAACCAATATTTGGTTTTCTCCCTTTATATAACTCATATGGCGTCTTGCTATACTGCTTGTAGATCATGCTTCGATTTTGAGTGTAACAGGCAGTGTTGATAGCTTCCGCCCAATATCTTTTCGGGAGACCGACTGCACTAATCATCACTCGTGCGGCTTCTTTAGGCGTCCGGTTTCTTCTTTCGACAACACCGTTTTGTTGTGATGTTCTTGCGGTAGATAATTGATGTGATATTCCATGTGTATTGCAAAAAGCTTGTATCACATTGTTCATGAACTCGGTTCCACGATCGATTCGGATTTTTGATATTTGCAATTCTTTTTCATTTCGTAGTTGCTTCAACAGCTTTGGCAACACTTGTTCAACATCATTTTTCTTCTTGAGAAACACGGTCCAAGTGTACCTAGAAAAATCATCAACAACAACAACAAGAGTATATTTCTTACCACTTACACTTATTGGATCAACGGGTCCAAATAAGTCCATGTGTAACAAGCTTAGCGATCTTGATGTTGATTCGTGCGTCTTAGACTTGAATGATGATTTGATTTGCTTTCCGCGTTGACATGCATCACACACTTGGTCTTTCTCGAAGATAATACTTGGTAGTCCTTCAACTAGATTTATCTTTGCAAGCTGATTGATAGTCTTGAAGTTTAAATGGTTGAGCTTTCTGTGCCATTCCCAATTTGCTTCATTCGAATTTCTGGCCATTAAGCATACTGAATCCTTGCTTGTGCTCCAATCAACAACATACATGTTCTTTCGCCTTTTTCCAATGAGCACAACTTCATTTGTGAGCTCATTTTCTATTAGGCAATTATCTTTGGAAAATTCCACAAGATAGCCTTTATCACAAAACTGACTAGTGCTCAACAAATTGAATTTTAGGCCTTCCACAAATGAAACATCTTCGATCTTTAAACCATTCCTTTCAACTGTACTAACTCCTTTTGTAGTTCCATAATTTTGATTTCCTCCAAATATAACTTTTGGTCCATCGATTTTCTTGAAATTCACTAGATATGATTTATTTCTAGTCATGTGGCGTGAGCAACCACTATCGATGTACCAAACATCCTACAAAAAAAGATTAGTTGGTTTTAGGTACCCATACTTGCTTGGGTCCTTTGCTGTTAGTAATTTTTGGTAACCAAACCCACCTAGATCCTATTGAATTAAGATAAGGCAGTATGTAACCATTTGAAACACGATAATCATAATTAACTTTTGAGAACATTTTTGGCGCCTAACATTTTTATATTTAGGCACCTGGGAAGAGGATTGTTGCTTTGGTCTATAAGAAGCATTAAAACAAGATTTACACAACCCCAATCCTTTTGAGTGGAATAAAATCTTCCATCTTTATTTCTAGAAAAGCTTCCATCTTTTCTAAAAATTCTTTTTGCACTTGACTCTTTGGCATATCTTTGCTTGAAGAATTTTTGTTGCTTTGCCGAATTATTGAACTGTTTCGGCCTATCAACATTCAACTTTGCTTTCTCATGATAGCCAAGTCCTTGTCTCATTGTGCTATACTGACTTTTAACAAATTTTACCACTTGCACTTTATTGGTTAAAGGAATAGTAAGATTAGTCAGTTTCGGAGGGGTTTGAGAACATGCGGAGTCATAACCGACTCCGGTTCTATCTCCTGATGTCTTTTGCATGTCTACCATTTTATCCATAATTTTGGACGAATTAGTAAACGTAGCAATGGTAGCCCGAAGGTTATGTTCTCTAACCTCTCTAGCTTTACACTCTTCTTGAAGTTGAATATTTTCACTCTTCAAGTTACTCACTTCAAGTAACGCATCTTGCAATTTTTTATTCATCTATTCTTTTTCAAGAATTAGAATATTATTGCGCTCCTTGAGTTGAGGATGAGTGAGCATAATCTCGTGACAATCTCGCATTAGGTTGTCAATAGATTCACGAGAAAAAGAGGAACTAACGGAATTGAAAGAATTTGATGTTACCTCTTCTTCCTCTGCTCCAAGAGCCATAAAGCAATCTTCACTTGAACTCAACTCAATTGACTTACATACTAGAGCCGTGTCATCTTCCGAACTTGAACTTTCATCACTTGATGACAATCCATTCGACTCATCATTTTCATTTGGTTCATTGCTAACTAGAGCTTTTCTTTTGTCGCGCTTGAACCTTCGATCTTTGTTTTCGGATTTATTCGGTGTAGATTCAACATTTATGCCTTGATACTTGCTAACGATCGAATACGGACAATTTATTTTAAAATGTCCGGGTTTGCGGCAATTGTAGCATAAATTGTTGTTTTCTTCGACTTTTTCTTCTTGTGTCGTGCGAGAGACGAATTTTCCGCAAGCAGAATTTTTGTTGTCTCCTTTTCGCATGAACCTTTTGAACTTTTTCACAAAAAGAGAAAATTGTTCGTCAGTTATAAAATCAATATTATCTACTGACCTGGAGGTCGATGGTTGTTCGGCCATTAGAGCTGGATTTCGAATTTCATGAACTTCATCATCTTTGGCCTTCATTTCAAACTCATATGCTTTAAGATCACTAAATAGTTTGTCGGTTGACAATATTCTTAGATCTCGCATAGCCGTAACCTTCATGTCCCATGTAGATGGTAAGCCTCGTAGGATTTTGAGATTAATTTCCTTTTTGGCTAATATTTTTGCCAAGGTCATTAGTTCCTCCAAGGATTTTGATCGTTCGAGCTTCCATATCAACAATGGATTCGTTTGAGAGCATCTTGAAGTCCTCGAACTTCTTTATAGCAATAGTGAGCTTATTATCTTTCTCTTGTTCATCTCCTTCTCCGATCTTGATGAGAGTATCCCAAATTTCTTTTGCACTTGTACATTTTCGAACTTTTGGGAATATTGTATCATCAATGGCTTTGAACAGAATATCTTTGGCAATGTTGTCAAGATTGTTCCTCTTTCTATCATCCGATGTCCATTCCGGTTTCGGCTTTGGTACAAATTGTTGAGCATCCGGTGATAGAAGAAAAGCCGTATTTACTTTCAATATTTCGATCAGGCCGTTAGAGATAACTTCCCACATTTCATCATGTAAAGCTGATAGATGAACCTGCATACGAACTTTCCAATCATCACATTTATCAAGCGAGAATAATAGATTTTGAGCTAAATCTTTATTCATCTTCTCGGTGGATGCGAGAGATAAATAATTCAATTACACACATTGGGTAAGATGGATCTGCCTAGCAGTCAGAAACAAGGTTGACCCAAAGAGACAACTTGCTTTGAAACAAATTTGACTCAAATAGGCTACAGGCTAAGGTGAAAGTCTAGAGGGGGGGGGGGGTGAATAGACTTTCAAACTTTTTAGCACAATACAACAATTGCTAAGGCAACAGAGAAACCAAGACTCTTAACTAGATTGTTAGAATCCGGTGCACAGTGGAAATAATAAACGATACGGTGTGTGTGTAGATTGTGTCAAGATTATTCTCGTGAGGAGCAAGCAAGAGCAGTAATTAAAGAAAGCAGTAAAGAACAAAAGGCAATTTATAGTGGTTCGGAGGTGATGTAATCCTCTTACTCCACTTGCTCTTATCTCCAAGAGCAATTCACTATATCCACCACTTCTTGGTTCCAAGATACAATGAATTCCGTGATCTAGTGCTTTGATCACCAAACCAACACTAATCACGCCCAGTGCCACCAACACTGCTGCTTCGGGTTTCACGTCGCCGTGTTACTTTCCCAGGATTTCACGACTCCGCGTTACTTTCCCCCCGTCTTCTACACTCCCGTAGAAACGTATCCTTCCATGATCTAGTGCTTTGATCACAAAGCCCGCACTAATCACGCCCAATGTCTTCCGACACTGCTGCTTCGGATCTCACAACTCCGTGTGACAATCCAGGATTTCATAACTCCGTGTTACTTTCCTTCTTTCCCTTTTTTTGCTCCAAAACAAGTTTTGCCTTGATTCCAACTTTGAGACTCTGTAGATGATCTTCAATGGTGCGCTGAGTCTCTTGTAGTTGATGAAGATTTTAACACTCTTGGATATTTCTTTTGTAAGCTCTGTATCACTCTGAGTGTTTATCTCACAAAGAATATATCAATTTAACATCTTGAGATGGAAAGCTTTCTTTGAATTTCGTATGCTCTGTTTAGCTCTGTTCTTTGCTTTTTGTATTCTTGCTTCTTGCTATTTGCTTCTACTTCCCACTGCTTCAATCTTCATCTATTTATAGCCGGTAATGAGAATCCGTCCGTTGGAAAGAAACGTTCTCATTTTTGAATTTCATCTAGCTATCTAGCCTTTTCAGAGGATAAGATAACGTTGCAGATATGTCAGAGATTCTGTGCAAGTTGAGCTTGAGGTTTTCGCAAAAATGGCGTCCCATAAATCTTCATCTGGTGTAGATACGCCTCTTGGGGTTTTTATCTTCAAAATATAATTCCTTACTAGTATTTTTGCTTCTGCAATTGTCTGGGTTAATTTACTGTTTCCAGACTTCATCTCTTAAATTGACTTGGGAAATCTCTTCCGATCCCTTCACTTGGAAATCTCATCTCATCCCTTCCTTGATTGGAATTGCATCCCAGTCAAACTGGAAATCTCATGGAGATGTGAGATTCAAACCTGTGACCTTGCATATAATATTTCAAGCTTCTACCAACTCGTCCGTACAGCCTTTTAGTCATTATCTCGTTTCACTTGGTGTACTCCTTTCTTTTCATAGATGTTTGATCTTCAAGATAGCTTAATGCAAACTTCAAGTCACATTCTTTCTTCTTCGGGATTTCTTGAGGGATTTCTTCTTAGGATGATAGTCTTCATAACTTCATACGCATACATCTTCCTCTTCTGTTTGCCATTTTCTTTAGGCAAATTCTTGATTTTAGGCTTTATATCTTCTTCATCCATTTCCTCAACTAATGAATTTATTTTTCTCTTTCTTGGTCTGTGACTCGACTAGTCTAACCAAAATAAAATTGAGGATCTACGATTTACAATATGGCATATCAAAATCTTTTACAATTTATTCCTAACAAATATAATAATAATAGTAATAATAATAATAATAATAATAATAATAATAATAATAATAATAATAATAATAATAATAATAATAATAATAATAATAATAATAATAATAATAATGAAGTAAATCCAAGTCCCTTGATGCCTCCTTTACCGTTCAACCGAACCGTATTTCCTTTATTATTATTATTATTATTATTATTATTATTATTATTGTTGTTGTTGTTGTTGTTGTTGTTGTTGTTGTTGTTGTTATATTTTAAATAAAATCAAACGGTATTTCCAATCAGTTTTTAACAGAATCGTAGGTGTGGTTAATTACTTTAATGTTCGGTATGGTTTAGTTCGGGAAAACCGAACCGAATTGCCCACACCTAAAGTTAATTACTGAAATGATCCCTTGACTATAGAAAATTTACCAATTTGGTCCCAAGTTAACGGAAGTCTAACGGCAAAACTAACGGAAGACCAAATTGGTTAAAATTTTTAAAGTTGAGGACTTAATTTGTCAAAAAAATAGTCGAGAATCAAATTGATAATTTCACTATAGTCAAGGGACCATTTTGGTAATTAACTCTATTAAAAATGACTTATTGCTGGAGGCTTTTCGTTGGGTCTTTAAAAATAAATTATTTGCACATGTTATACGCTATATAGTATAGATTATTGCATTGATATAATAGAGAAGTGAAGAGTTGTCACTATTACAGAATTTTAAAATCATTGCAAACGCTAGACAGCTACGTGATTATGCGAGCAAATACCAATTTTGGTCCCACGAGTATTAATAAAATGACAGTTTTGGTCCACATGTTTAATTTATACCAATTTTCATCCAGGACTATTATTTTAGTACCAATTTTCATCCACAACTATTGTTTTATTGCCAAAATTCATCATGCCGGCCACCCATCCATTTAAGACATGTCGAAATTTAATTTTTTTATGGGTATTTTCATCATTTTCAACTTAAGATCCAAATTTGAGCATTAATAAAGAGATTTAAATCCTAAGTTCGATCTCAATTCACAATTCTTCTCCTCATCCTACCTTAATTTGAGGAGAAGAACTGCGAATTAGGATCGATCTTAGGGCTTAAATTCTTTTATTCATGCTCAAATTGGGATCTTAATTTGAAAAGGACAAAAATACCCTTCATAATTTCATATTTCGACATGTCTTAAATGAATGTGTGACCAACATGAGGAATTTTGACACTAATAATAGCCGTGGATGAAAATTGGTAGTAAAACAATAGTCGTGGATGAAAATTGGTAAGAAGTAAACATGTGGACCAAAACTGTCATTTTGCAAATACTCGCAGGACCAAAATTGGTATTTACTCTTGATTATGCGCGCAGGGCAAATTATACCGTGCACCAGGGCGCCCAGTGCATTGTGCGCCCTGGCCCAAAACGACGTCATTTTGTACCTTTTTCACGTGTTTGATGTTAACCCTTTAAAAAAATTCAAGTTTTGAATGTACATAATAGTATAATAGAAAACACAGAATTTTATACCTGAAAACACATTATTTTATACCTGAAAATACATAATTTTATACCTGAAAATCCCCATGTTTTGAATGTACAGAATTATATAATACAAAACACATAATTTTATACCTAAAAACACATAATTTTATAACTGAAAATTCTCATGTTTCGAATGTACATAATTATATAATAGAAAACACTTAATTTTATATCTATAAAACACAGAATTTTATAACTGGAAATTCTCATGTTTCGAATGCACATAATTATATAATAGAAAACACATAATTTTATACCTAAAAACATATAATTTTATACCTAAAAACACATAATCTTTTTTAAAAAGATAAAAATCCCCTGTTTCGAATGTACGAATTGTATACCGGAAAACACATAATTTTATAACAGAATACAAAAAGATGTCGTTTTGGGAGGCGCGGGGCACACATTGCTATGTGTTAGGAACATGTGTACTTAGATTTTGATGATACCAAAACTTGCTAGGATCGTAGACCCCTATTTTTTTAAGTTTATTTCAGAAGTTTCGCTGTTAGACGAAAGCTGTTGTAACTCAACGCATGATTCAACACACAGATCTTACGAGAGGATAGTATGTTAGGTCTACTTGATGATATGAAGACAAGAGAAGGACGAGAGACCAACTTAGACCGAAACTTGGAAGGGTCTAACTCTCGTGCAATCATCAAATGACAAGGATGGTCATTTTACTAACGAAAGGTCGAAAGATAAGGACAATCTTTCGAGTCACCTTTCCGAGACAGCAAGTCTGAGTCAGACTTGAAAAGACAATCGTTAGTAAGTGAAGCATGAAGAATGTTGTCTTTGTCTCCAGATGGGCAATCATCCTAGACAAAAGGTGTCCTTGGAATGATATTCACAAAAACCAAGGAGCATTAAATTATTGGTACCTTCTTGTAAGAGAAAAAGGACAAAAAGCCATGTTGCTTTTTATCATCAACGGCTACACAATACAGTTGAATTAAATGCTCCATGCCCACTGGTTTTTGCACGCTAGGTAATAGGTTCGAAGTTTTCATCTCCCTCTAACAAATGAATTTCTTCTCACGTATAAATACCTCTCTTCACCATTGAAGAAGTTGCTGGTTGTTCAACAGATTTTATCCTTAGAAAAGCTCTTTAAACAAGATCATTCATAAGATTTTCTTAACCAGCGTGTTGTGTTTGTGAAGTTTTCAAGAGGCTCATCCTAAATCTACACTTCACAAACCTGAAGAAGTCTTGCATCTTTTCTCACGTGAAGATTCATCCAGCCAACAAGACAAGACTTTAACCTGTTGGAGAAACACCACATCTTATTTTCCAACACTCAACTCTAAGGAAGAAGTTGATAGAGGCATAGTAATTAAACTCGAGGAGTTCAAAAAACCTACCAAGTAGCTGTCGACTTAGTGATCAAGGAAGCTAGCTTGAAGTAGTTTGTACTAGGAGTGATAGTGCAAACCCTTTCACAAGTTGTGAAAGAAGAGTGGAGTAGGCTTCGTTAATAGCCGAACCACTATAAAAATCTCTCTCTCTATCTCTCTTTACTTTCGTACATCTATCTATCTATCATTACATGCATATCGACCATATCGTAATCCTTCACAACAAAACTATGCAAAGTTCATTTTAAAACAAGTATATATCTTCCGTTGTGCATAACCCCGAAAAGAGTTATCCTTCAAAAAATTGAGTGAGGTTGATTGGTTTTGGTTTACCATTATCCCCAAAAGCAAAAATCGATCCATTAGATTGGATGCATGATTGAATGAGTCAAGAACATTTTGCAGATGTTGCTCCCTTAACTCTCTTTTTGTGTGTTGCTCCTTATGGAGATGAACTTGCTTCTCAAGCTGATTTTTCACGATGGCTAGCTTAATGTTCTCTATTCGAACGCGTCTTAGCTCATCATAACTGATCTGTAACACCCCGTGTTACGGCCTTCAATCCTGAATTAATTATTTAATTAATTCCGTTAATAATAATTAAAAAGGATTTAATTTGGTTAGGGTCCCCTTTAATTAATTAATGTGGTCCACCATGGATCGTGGACCCTTGCCTAAACTAGAGTGTTAAGCCTATTAGGAATAAAGAGAGTAAACCTTTTACTAGTCAGATTCTAATTAGGAATCCTAGACCTATATATCTGTTAGGAATAAAGAAAGTAGGTCTTTACTACTCAGATTCTGATTAGGATTCCTGATTCTATAAGTAAGGGATTAGAAAGCAATTAGAACCCTTACCACCCATAGTTATATTACACGAAAATATTCCCAAGAGATTCCCCACCACCAAGCTTAGGGAGATCAATCAGAGGGAAATCTTAGAGAAGAACCTTAATAGCCAAGGGAGGATTAATTAAGGCTAAGAGGTAACCCATGTCTCGACAAAACCTATTTTCCTCGCTATATCTTATTCATTGGCTCCTTTAATATATGTTTCTGTGTTTGAGTCTTGATAGAGCCTTGCCTAGGGTTTATATGGTGTTTATGTGATAATCTTGATGTTTATGTGTTGATCTTGATGTTTATGTGTTGATCTTGATGCTTATGTGATAATCTTGATGTTCTTGATACTATGATTAATTATATGAACGATCTTATATTTTGATTATGTCTAGAGCCCTAGGATTATAACGTGGATTTCGTATTATGATATTCTTGGTATATTTGGGTGGGATTTTGCATGATCGGGTGTTGAGTCTAGCCTAGGACTTGTGTTATTTTTTGATGTTCTTGCGATTTCAGATGTCCTTGGATCGTTATGTGTTTACGTTAAGTCTTGGCATGTAAACACATGGTTTCGGGTTCCACAAGGGACGTTAAGTCTTGGCATGTAAACACATGGTTTCGGGTTCCACAAGGGATCCCAGAATTGCTCCATCTCAACTAAAAGCCTAAGCTAATAGTTGGATTGCACATTAATGGTTATATGCTCAACATGCACCTCACGTGTGCGGTGGGTTCCAAGCAACACGTTGACCGTAGTCGCTTATGGGGTGAGGTAGAGATTCGAACCCATAACCTTTGGTCTGGCTCTGATACCAAATTGAAGCATATGCTCCATCTCAACTAAAAGCCTAAGCTAATAGTTGGATTGCACATTAATGGTTATATGCTCAACAAGGACCAAAAGTTGCCTGTGTAGCAGTGGAGGGTAGGTGGGGGGACTGACCACCCGCCACCTACCCGCTGCCCGCAATACTATTCCAGCAGGCAGCCGGGGGCGGTTGTCTGCCCGCCGGCCACCCGCTGGAATAGTAACCGGCCGCCGGCCCCGCTGAAATCCCAGCGTGGTTCGTGGTATTTTTCCCCGTTTGATGTTTCCTCGTGTTTTGTTGTGTCCCGTTGTACCCTGTTTGTCGTGTATGAGTCTTGTTTGGTGTTTTAGGCATCGTTCTAGGATTTGATGTGTGATTCATGTCATTGTTGTTGTGTCATGCTTGTTATGTGATTATGTGTTGATTGATTGGATGATGATGAGTATTGTGGTCATTGCGCAATGACCAGTGTGACTGATGATGATAATGATGATGGTGAGATTGTGATTGGTGGAAAATAAACTGTTGGCGGTTGGCACCACTTGTGCCCGGTCATTGTACTAAAGGTACAGGTCATAGCGGTGCGGATCATTGAATGGCACTGCGGCACCATCTCATATATTGGTGGTTGAAAGGTGGGTTCGTCGGTGGGGGCATGTAGTTGCCCGGAGGCATAAGGGGTGAGGATATAAGGGTGGCCTGGAGGTATAGGTTGGAACTGATATAATGACGGAGGGGAGTTATACGGTTGGAACTTGGTACAAGGTTGGAGGATGATTTGTGTGCTTTGTTGACTACTTGCTAATTGATTTTATTGAATGCCTTAGTTATTTGCATGCTTATCTTCCTGATATGTCTTGCATTGCATGGTTAGGGTGTCTATTAGTTCTTATGATTATTCTTTGATATTGAGTCTGTTAATATGCCTTGAGTCTTGATCTTGGATTTAAACTAGAGTCTCGTAAGTATATATATGTATTCCAGTTTCAAAATGAGTTTCTTATATCTACCTATATTTTACTTAACGCGTTGGAATGGGTTACCAGCATTATTCGTTGACGGTTGTTATGCCGAATGTTTTTCAGGGACAGTGAGTAGCTTTGGAGTGCGCTAGTGGATTCGTGGACTTAGTTAAGATAGTTCTAGCCTGGATGAGATGGCCTGTAACACCCTATGTTACAGCCCCTAACCCGGACTAATTATTTAATTGTCTACCATTAAAAGAGAATTGAATTCCCTTAATTAATTAAGAATGATCCACCATGGATCATGGACCCTTATCCCTAAACCAAACCCTTAGTCCTATGAGGAATAGAATAAGTAAATCCCTACCATTCAGACCCCAGTTAGGACTCTTAGATATATATATATAAGGACATAGGAGGCACCTAGAATTCACACCACACAAGAATTCCCCTATCACCAAACATAGGAGAAATCACGAAGAGGAGATCTTAGAGAAAGAACCTTAATAGCCAAGGATTCTAATTAAGGCTAAGAGGTAACCCATGTCTCAACAAAACCTATTTTCCTTGCTATAATCTTCTTCATTGGCTCCTTTGATATATGATTCTGTGCTCGAGTCTCGATAAAGCTTTTCTTGAGATTGATAAGATGATAATGAGATAATCTTGATGTTTATGGGATGATTCTTGATGTTTATGTGTCGATCTTGATGCTTATGTGATAATCTTGATGTTCGTGATTCTAAGATAAATTATATAAACGATCTTATGTATTAATTATGACTAGAGCCCTAGGGTAAAAACGCGGATTTCGTATTGTGTTATTCTTGGTATGTTTGGGTGGGATTTTTCATGATCGGGTATTGAGTCTTGGTATGTTTAGGAGTCGTGCTAGGATGTATTTGATGTGATTCTCGGTTTTATTCCATTACTTGATTACGTGGTGTCGTCGTTTGTGTTTAAATGTGTTTGGACATGGTTTCAGGTTCCACGAGGGATCCCGGGACCGAATTATTATATAAGAGTCAGTGGGGGGTAGGTGGGGACAATGGTACCCGCCACCAACCCGCTGCCCCATGAGGACCGTCTGGCAGCGGGCAGCCGGCAGGCAGGCGACTGCCTGCTGGGCACCCGCTGCCTCGTGATGTGCCGCCAGCGGGTGGACCTCCACCCGTTGGAATTCCAGTGTGAAACGTGGTGGTTTTCCCTGTTTGTGTTTCCCTGTGTCCCGTGGTGTCCCATTGGACCCCGTTTGTCGTGCCTGAGTCTAGTTTGATGTTTCGGGTACCGTTCGTAGGATAAGAGAGTCTTGTATATTGCATGCTAGTCGAATTGGTATCCCATTGGCCTAGGAAAAAGGTGCATGAACCCCTTAGGCGTATCTCTTGTAATGTGGTTGACCGCGCATAGGTTATATATGTATGATTTCCCCCTCCTTATATGTCAATGTGGGTTGCATGTGCTTGGCTATGTGTTATTTGTGCATGATTCCCCAATTGGTTGCGATCAATTGGCAATACAGGCAGTTGGATGGGTTGAGAACCATCGGCTGTAAACCCGGCCGGTTGCGATTGGACGGGTATATAAATATATATAGGGTTGCGGTCCATAATCTCGTTGCGATCAGATATACATACTATTCGGGTTGCGGTCCACCGTTTGGTTGCGATCAAACGTTATAAATGAGCTGCGGTTCATCGATTGGTTGCGATCAATCTCCTTGTGCTGCAGTACAGGCAGGGTGCTTCGGGGCCATGGCAGAGCTATATGCGCTGGCGCTTCGTGTATGGGCGTGTTAAGGGTCCTGCGGCACCACCAAATGTGTTTACGTGTTGAGATAATGATTGAATACTGATATGAATGATGTGAAATAGTCTTGTGACCTTAGGGTGTATGATAGTATCTTTATATGCGTTACTATATCTGCTGAATGTGCCTACCCTTACTTGTTGAGTCTATTCTCGGTTTTAAATTAGAGTTTCTTAAGTATATATCTATTCCGGCTTCAAAAATGGTTTTCCTTATATATATATATATACATATATATATATATATATATATATATATATATATATATATATATATATATATATATATATATATATATATATATATATATATATATATATATATATATATATATATATATATACCTATATTGTATTTTAACGCGTTAGAGTGGGTTACCAGCATTATTCGCTGAACAGATATATTTGTCTTTCAGGCACAGATGAGTAGCTCCAGAGCGCGCTAGTCGGACCCGTGGCTTAGCTAGTTTAGTTCCTGATTGGCCTGCGTGCCATGATGATGTACTTGATATTGATTTGAGGATTTATGATGTTTAGATAGTTTAGCCTGTGCATCTAAGTTCTCAGGCTCAGATGTGGCATAGCACCCCAATACTTATGTTTAGTTTTGCTCTGTTTCGGGATTTAATGATAATATTGCGTTTATTTCATAAGCATTCAAAGTTTAAACTTTTAGGGGTGTTACAGTTGGTATCAGAGCCTAAGTTTGACCCTAGGATAAGACTCTTAAGACAAGACTTTAGGACAGTAAGCTTGAACTCTAGGTATCTAGGTACATAGGATTCAGGAAACCTAGGATGCGCGGTGAGATTGTGGGTCACCTATCATTACATGCCTAACCCCCTCTCACTCTATCCTGTGCTTAATTTAAAGATTCCCCCTACCCTTATCGCATCAAGGTAATGATGCAACCCACTAGCTTAAACATTACAAATAATATTGGCCCTGTAGACCATCAGGATGGCACCAACAAGGAGACAATCAAAGACACCGGAACTGGCCCAAGATTGCCCGAACACTAAGCAACACCATCCTCCATAACAATAACCACTGCTGGAAATTTACAATTTTCCGACCACTTCTCCGACCACCTAAAAGTATGGTCGCAAACTATTGTTTTTTTTTTCTTTTTTCGTCAAGCACTTGAGTGGTCGGAAATTTCCGACCGCTTCTCAGAGCGGTCGGAACTTTCTGACGACTTCCAAAAGGTGGTCGATAAGCTATTCGGATTTTTTCTAGCCGACTTCCAAAGAATTAGCAGCCACCTTCTGTGATCGGAAATATCCGACCACTCTAATAATTAGAATATTAATTTCATTAATTAAATTCTAACCGAATGCAATTACAAAATATATAAAGTATAAGTTAACGAGAGTTCTCCTAACAGACAGAGAAGCTCAAGTCAACCTATCCTAAGCCACAAAATAAAACCATATAATATAAATAAATAACCCTGACTAATACACCCCCTCAAGCACAAGGTTGGTGCGAGACAACATTGAGCTTGTCACGGAGTTGCGCGAACCGTGGCCCTGCCAGCGGTTTGGTGAAGATGTCTGCAAGCTGGTCTTTAGTTGATACAAAATTGACGACGAAGTCTCCCGAGGCAACCTTGTCCCGAACAAAGTGGAAGTCAATCTCAACATGCTTTGTCCGTGCATGAAAGACCGGGTTTGCACACAAATATGTCGCACCTAGGTTGTCACACCACAAAGTGACTGGATGAGACGAATGCAGCCCAAGCTCCTTCAGCAGAGAGACGACCCAAGTTACTTCCGCGGACACATCGGCTAGGGCTTTGTACTCTGCCTCGGTGGAGGAGCGTGCCACCGTGCGCTGCTTCCTGGATAGCCATGAAATTAGGTTGGTCCCGAGGAACACAGCATAACCGCTTGTGCTCTTCCGGTCAACCGGACAACCTGCCCAATCGGAGTCTGAGAATGCCTGGATAGTCGTGGACGCGGACGGAGAGATACGCAAGCCATAGTCTAGAGTGCCTTTGATATAACGCAACACTCTTTTAGCCAAACCCCAATGATTGTCTGTTGGCGCATGCATAAACTGGCACAAACGATTTACCGAGTAGGACAAGTCTGGCCTCGTAATCGTTAAATACTGGAGTGCCCCTACAATGCGTCTGTACTGAGTGGGGTTGTCGAAGGGAGCGGCATCTGAAGACACTGATACTGTGACAGCAGCTGGAGTGGTGAGCGGCTTACAGTCGAGCATCCCGGCACGATTAAGTAGATCTGTCATGTACCGTCTCTGGGATAAAATCATTCCGCCAGCTGCTGATATGGTCTCGATCCCTAAAAAGAAGCCCGGTTTACCAAGATCTCGAATCTTGAAAGCCGAGGCAAGTCGGTGTAGCAAGGTGTGCATCAATGTCTCGTCGTTGCCCATCATGATGATATCATCTACATAGACAAGTAGATATACCCGAGATGCAGCGGCAGTGTAGTGAAATAAAGAGACATCCGTTTTCGACGCTTTGAACCCTGCAAGAATCAAGAAGTCATGTAATCTCTTAAACCAGGCCCTTGGGGCCTGTTTTAGCCCGTATAGTGAGCGCTGCAAGTGACACACATGGCCCGGGTGTGTCGGATCTTCATATCCTGGTGGCTGTTTCATGTAGACTGTCTCAGCCAGATGCCCATTTAGAAAGGCGTTATGGACATCTAACTGACGCATCGTCCAACTGGAGGAGATAGCAAGAGAAAACAGCAGCCGAACTGTGGTCGGCTTTACCACCGGGCTGTAGGTGTCAAAAAAGTCCTCGCCGGCTACCTGGTTGAAGCCTTTGGCCACCAAGCGTGCCTTATAGCGCTCAACTGTACCGTCTGCCCTGCGTTTGGTGCGGAACACCCACTTACAGCCAATGATGTTCATGTGTGGGGTCGGTGGCACTAAACGCCAGGTGCTGTTGTGTAGCAAGGCGTTGAACTCCTGATCCATGGCGTCACGCCATTCGGGATGCCCTACAGCCTGGGAATAACACGTAGGATCAGTAGTTACAGTAAGTGCCTGAAAGGACTCATCCGTGCCCCTAGTCTGATGTCGAAGACGCATAGTGTGGCCTCGTTCTTGAGGTTCAGTGCGCTGCCGTTTAGCCCTATGCCGTGGTGGCCGGGTGATGGCTAACGGCCCAGGCTCAAAGGCTAACGGCATAGGTTCAGACTCTGAGACCCCCGGTGGGACATGCGGGCGTGGGGCCAGCTGAGCCAGCCTCGGGATTATGGGCCCAGAGGCCCACGATGTAGACTCCGGAGTAGCAGACGGGGCGGGGGTCCCAAGGCAAAAAGGGAACACCGTCTCGTCAAACCGGACATGACGACAGATATAAACTTTCCCCGTTGTGCGATCCATGCATCGATATCCCCTAAAGGACGGGAGGTATCCAAGGAAGACACAGGGTGCTGAGCGATATTCTATCTTATGGCGATTGTAGGGCCGTAGATAAGGATAGCACAGGCACCCGAAAACTCTAAGAAACGTGTATGGTGGTGACACTTTATGAAGAATAGAGTAGGGACTTTCATAGTTTAGTACGGGAGTTGGTAGATAATTAATTAGACACGTTGCGGTTTCAAACGCAAAGTCCCAATATTCCATTGGGACGGACCCTTCGGCGAGTAAAGCAAGGCCCGTTTCGACTATATGTCTGTTACGGCGCTCAACTCGTCCGTTCTGTTCATGTGTGTATGCACACGACTTTCGATGATTAATACCCAGTGTTTGGAAACGTGTGGTTAACTTTTGATATTCACCCCCCAGATCTGATTGTATATTTTTGATAGAGCGCGAGAATTGTCGCTCTACCATCACACGGAACAATTCAAAAGTTTTATATACATCTGATTTTACCCGTAACGGATAAAACCAGCAAAAACGGGAATGGTCGTCTACAAACAGAAGAAAATAGCGATGACCAGTACTTGACACTACAGGAGCTGGGCCCCATACATCCGTGAATATTAAGTCTAACACATTTGTACTAGTATGCGTTACATTATCTAATTTGAACCGACATGATTTGCCAAGATGACACGACTCGCACGATTTTATTGATTTCTTGTTATTGGAAGAAACTGGACAATTCTTTAGGATCCTATCTTGGACAACACCATGCGGATGTCCTAGTCTGCGGTGCCATATTTCAGGAGTGGCCCGGGAACTGACAAAGGCAATGTGGGTGTGAGAGAGCGGAAGCTTGTACAATCCCCCGGAGGTTGGCCCTTTAAGCAGAGTGACCCTGGTTTTGGAATCCTTCACAACAAAAAAATCACTGTGAAATTCAAAATAAACTCGGTTTTCTTTTGTAAATTTGTTAACCGATAATAATGGGACGGATAAAGTGGGGACATGTAACACATTAGACAAACTAAGAATTTTGGACTCGGAAGGAATCGATGCATGCCCGACGCGAGAGATAGTCAAACCTGCGCCGTTCCCGACTCGTAGGACATCGGGCCCGGTGTATTCATCTGAGCGCGTCAACATGCTCGCATCTGGAGTGGCGTGGGCGGTGGCGCCTGTGTCCGGGAACCAGCCATCCGAGGAGACTGCCGATGGCGTCACGGGAGGCTCGCCGGCGGTAGCTACATGTGCTTCAGCCGGTGGTTGTGTGGTGTATCGTTTATAACAATACACTGCCGTATGTCCCTGAGCACGGCAAATTTGGCATTTTGGAGTCCCGCGCCCGTTTCGATTGCCTCTGCCCCGATTATTCCGTCCATTGCCGCCGCGTCCTCCACGCCACTGCTGACCATTACCGGACTGCCCGCCGGGCGGTCCTCGGCCTCGCCCAATATGCATGGCAGTCGGCCCTGCAGTGTTGTCACCCCCAGCGCCGAAATCGTCGGAGATGATAAACTCCTGGGCTTGGAGGAAATCTGCCAATTGCGGGAGGGAAACAGCAGCGGTGGTGGCAGTCAAAGAAGCTGCCATAATCCTCAAATCTTGCCGCAATCCACGCATCACATATAACATCTGCTCGGAGGAGGAGAGTGGTCTCCCAGCTTGAGCTAATGCCTCCGCGATCACCTCGGCACGGCCGAGATATTCTGCTGTCGACGAACCGCCCTGCCTCAACGACTGAAATTGTCCAAGGAGGCTTAGACAACGCGCCTGTGTGGAAGAGCCCAAAGCCGTGTTGATCGACGTCCATAACGCCGCGGCAGTCTCTCGTCCGATCGCTAGGTGGAGCACCTCATCGGTCATAGAAGAGATCAACATCGAGAGGATGGATTGATCTTGAAGAATCCATGCCTTGTAGGCTGGATTGGGAGAGACGCCGGACGCCGGCGTGGCACCTGAGCCGGAGTCGCCAGCCGCGGTCGCGGCAGTTGTGGCCGGAGGACATGGCGTAGAGCCATCAACGTAGCCCAGCAGGTCTTGGCCTCTTAGGAATGGAATTAGTTGAGTCCTCCAAAACAGGAAATTCCTGCTGTTGAGCTTGATGGAGACGTGATGATGCGCGCCGGAAAGTTGGTTGGACGTCGCCGGCGAAGGTGTGGCACCGGCAGAAATCGTTCGCTCGGACGATTGCGACATGGCTTCGGGAGGAAAAACGTTGCGATGCGAATTGGGTGGGTAAGGTAGAGAGATAAGCGAAGAGATCGTTACCTATCTGATACCAAATTAGAATATTAATTTCATTAATTAAATTCTAACCGAATGCAATTACAAAATATATAAAGTATAAGTTAACGAGAGTTCTCCTAACAGACAGAGAAGCTCAAGTCAACCTATCCTAAGCCACAAAATAAAACCATATAATATAAATAAATAACCCTGACTAATACTAATAAGTTGTCGGAAATGTCCGACCACTCTAACAAGTAACAAGTGGTCGGAAAGTGTCCGTATTATTATTTTAAAAGTTGCTTTGTTTCTGACCACCCACAGGTGGTCGGAAATTACTTTGTATTTACTCCAAAACCAGACCCTCTGTTCAGTTTTATACTCTTCTCTCTCTTTCTCTCTCTATATATACTCTCTCTCTCTCTCTTTTAATCCGCGACAAAACATTCCGACCATTTTAGTTTACCAGTCGGAATTTCTGACCGTTCCATGTAGTGGTCGGAAGTTCCGACAAGTGTTTTTGCGGATTCCAAAAGTGGTCAAAAAATTGGTCGGAACAGGGGTTTCCGACCCGATTTTGGCCATTTTCGACCACTTTTTGGTGGTCGGAAAAACGCGAATTTCCAGCAGTGAACCAACCACCACCACCACCAAATGAGAACTAAGAAGTCGACCGTTAGATCTCAAAACATCAGCCGCCCTTCTTCTCGGGGGAAGAAGACCCCACAATCCTCGAGGAATGGATCCGAACCTTTGACAAAATCTTCAAAACAGTAGAATGCCCGGAGAAACGCCGGGTAAAAGTGGCCTCCTTCTATTTCGGACACGAAGCTGACCTTTGGTGGGTCCACGAGGGACTTGCTTATAAACAAGAACCAGGGTTCAACTGGGAATCCCTGAAAGCACGTGTAACACCCCGTGTTACCGCCTTCAATCCCGGATTAATTATTTAATTAATCCCGTTAATAATAATTAAATATGATTTAATTATGTTAGGTTTACCTTTAATTAATTAGTAAGGTCCACCATGAACCGTGGGCCCTTGCCTAAATTAGAGCCTTAAGCCTATTAGGAATAAAGAAAGTAAACCTTTTACTATTCAGATTCTGATTAGGAATCCTAGACCTAGTAATCTATTAGGAATAAAGGAAGTAGGTCTTTTACTATTCAGATTATGATTAGGATTCTCTTTAATTAATTAATATGGTCCACTATGGACCATGGAACCCAATCCTTAGTCCCTAAAGGAATAGAATTAGCAAGCCTATAATATTAGATCCTAATTAGGACTCCTAAATATATAAATAGGGGACTTAAGAGGCACCTAGAACCCCCCCACCACAATAAACGACTCACCATCCCAAAAGAGCTCCAAGAATTCCCTTAGAAGAAATCAAGAAAGCAAGAAAGCTTAAAGAAAGACCCTTCATAGCCAAGGAATTAATTAAGGCTAAGAGGTAACCCATGTCTCAACAAAACCTAATTTCATAGCTATGATTCCCCCTTAGGGTTTCCCCCATATTATTGTGATTGGCGAGATATGATGATGATTATTAATATTTGATGTGATGATCCCATGAGGGATCTTGATAATCTTGATATTGGGAGATTCTTGATAATTATGGTGTTCTTGATGATTATACGGAATTGATCTTGATGATTAGGTGTTGTTCTTAATGATTGTGTGATGCTCTTGATGTTTATGTGCTATTCTTACCGAATCTTGCAATTAGAAGACGAATCGTATTCTTGTTGATATAAAAGTGATTAGAACCCTAGGTTGTATCGTATGATATTATTCTTGGTTTATCGGGTGGGGAAATCGCATGTTTGGGTGTTGTTTATGTTTAGAAAAGCATGATAGGTTATGTGACGTACGTTTCTCGTATTTGATCCGTTAATTGTCTACGTGTTAATTATTAGTTGCGTTGTAAAGTCTCTAAGCATGGTTTCGGGTTCCACAAAGGTTCCCAGGACGTTATTGTGTGAAAAGAGTCAGTGGGGGTAGGTGGGGGGTAGGGGACCCGCCACCTACCCACGGCTGAGAAACACCGCCCGACAGCGGGTAGCCGGCGGGCGGGCAGGTGCCCGCCGGCGACCCGCTGCCCGGAACAGTACACTCCGGCGGGCAGCCGGCGGGTGGCCCCCCACCCACCGGCTACCCGCTGGAAATTCGTCCCACCCGGGATCCCGGCTTCCCCGTTTGATGTTTCCCCGTTCCCCGTGGTGTCCCAACGGACTCCGTTTATCGTGCCTATGTCTAGTTTGATATTTCGGGTACCCTTCGTAGGTTTACGAGTCTACTATATTGCATGCTAGTTGAATTGGTATCCCGTTGACCTAGGTGGAAGGAGTATGAACCCCTTAGGACTATTCTTAGCATGTGAAGGATCACGCATAGGTTTTTGTTATACGCTTTCTCCCCCTTCCCAATATGTAATGAGGGTTGCATGTGCTTGCTATGTGATATGTGTGTGTGTTACCCCAATTCGGTTGCGATCGGATTGGTTATCCTGAGCTGCGGTTCAGAAGCTGGCTGCGGTCAGATTGATACTCTTGGGCTTCGGTCCACCGTTTGGTTGCGATCAAACGTTTCTATACGAGCTGCGGTTCGTCCTCTTTCCTGGCTGCGGTCAGATGACATTCTCTTGGGCTGCGGTCCACTGTTTGGTTGCGATCAAACACTATGATGAGCTGCGGTTCATCGGTCGGTTGCGATCGACCCCTCCGTGTTGCGATACGGGGCAGGGTGCTGTGGGGCCGTGTCAGAGCTATATGCGCTGACCCTCATGTATGGGCATGCGATTGGTCCTGTGGCGCCAACAAAGTGTGTTATGTGTTGTGATATGGATGAGTTGTGATTAAGAGTGTCTTGGGGGATGTGACTATGGGATTTATATTGGGGATTGTTCATGTTGGGTTATGATTATTATTTATGCTTTGCCTTATCTGCCTTATCTGTTGTGAACTGCATATGCTCGTTATAACTGTTGCTTGTGTCTGGCCTTCTCTATGGAGTCATTCCCGGTTTTAAAAGCTAGAGTTCGTAGGATATATCTTCATGCTCAAAATGGTTTTCGTATATCTATATATATCTCTATATGTATTGTATTTCAACGCGTTGGAGTGGGTTACCAGCATCTCTCGCTGAACAGATATATTTGGCTTTCAGGCATAGAAGAATAAGTCACTGGAGCGCGCTAGAACTTGGAACGTAGAAGTAGATAGTTTCCCTTTTCGGCCTGCGTGCCATGCTTATGCCTTTACATTATTGAGGATATTAGTTAGTTAGCCTGTGCACCTGAGTTCTCTAGCTCAGGTGTGGCATAGCACCCCATACTCTTGTATTATGTTTTGGGATTTAATGGGATTTCACCTTTATTTTATAAGTTTTAAATGTCTTGAAAATCTGGGGTGTTACAGTTGGTATCAGAGCTTAAGTTTGACCCTAGGATAAGACTCTTAAGACCGGACTTTAGGACACTAGGCTTGAACTCTAGGTACTTAGGAACATAGGATCCAGGAATCTAAGGAGGCGCGCAGTGAGATTGTGAAACCTACACATAACCTCCCCTCACTTCATCCCTCCCTAACTTAAAGGAACCTCCCCCTACGCTTACCACACCAGGTAAGGGTGCGAATAGATAAGTTTACTTCCACAACTGGGTAACGTACACTTACCCGATAAATCGCCTCGTCCTAACTCCCGTCAAAAGACTTGACAAGGACCCTGACCAAAGAAAAGGAAGATTTGGATGACTACTAAGAAGAGGCGTTACAGTCAGGACTGCTAAAAGGGACGGACTGCAATACGCACCAACCCTGGGTAACCACGATAACCCCCGAGTCAGACAAATGACATGCACCTTCCGACAAGTTGCCTTATCTCGGCAAACCCGGGTTGCGGCTACAACAAACAGGAAGGAGAACTAGGACACCTATTAAAGTAGCGAAGGAACAACACCATTAGTCGAATCCTTGGTGCAAGGTAAGTATATCGCGACACCTTGCGACCCCACCACCCCAATTTAAAATATCATCCGCCCTGAAACCCCAGCATCTTGATACCCCTATTTGTTGAAAACTCCCACCCCGAATCCTTAATTACCTTAAGGGCAAATTCGCAGCCGTCATGACCTTGCTCAAACCCTCGGAAACCCTAAATTGTTATTTCCCTTACTCTAAGTTCATATCCCCACTCCGTTTGGAAACCTTGTTAAAAACCGTAGAGCAGCATAAGGCCCTTACCCTGCCCAGGGGCGTGAAGAACCGACATTCATTGATTCAATACTAAAATAAGTTGTTAGATAGGAATCGGCGAAGTAGGTGGAGGTTACGAATACGTATCACCCCACCCTTGCACGAAAACCGTGAAGGCTTCACGAGAAACCATAGCCTGTACGTACGCCACCGAAGAACGCCATGCGTTGATAAGAGCGGGCAAAAAAATATGTTCAATGTATCAGGGGCCCTCGCTACAGAAAACATCGTCAAATAGGTGCAACAGGCCGAACCTCAAGGAGGACATAAAGCCTTGCTAAGAATTTCATCCACCAAGGAAGGGATGAAACCCAATGGAACAAGAAAGACTAACCCGAAACCCCCTTACCCTTAAGAACCCTCGGCAAGGATTAGGAGTCAAGACCTAGGGGTTTGACCCACTAAACCGACTGGGTCCAGACTTCTGGACATCCGAGGGGAACGTGCACGGAAACCATCACGAGAATTCCCCTGGAAGCCATAGAGACGAAGGGGACTTCGACACGGGAAGAGAAGATCAAACGAAAACCTTAGAATCAAACAAAGCCAAGGAAAAGGGATCACCAGTTCGACTGCACGCCACAACCAAGCCCCAAACAGGCATAATCACTCGAAGCCAAGAGTCCTTAGCCCCGTTCCCTCCCCTTGCCAATCAAGTACCATTTCATTAAAAGAATCCGTCCTATCACTCCAAACCTCGCTCTTGATCCCTCATTACAGACAAACCCATACAAGGTGGCAACCTTCCTTCCTGTATTACGACCTTGAGACATCGACCCTATCCGCCCCTCGACTTTGAAACCCAGCCCTTGCACTCCTTACACCCCTTTAAACCCAGACCAAGAAAACATAGATATATATATGTATGTATATCTACCTCTAGAACTTGTGCTTAAGGATCAATGAACATTGTACGATGGGTCATCCTATGTATCCAAGTCCCTTTTATTGTGCACAAGGGCATGGGACTTGTCAGGACATGAATCTGTGCATTTTTGGGGTCTTCCCGAAGGAATTGACTATTCCTAGTCACTTTCCCGCGGGTCCCCAACGGGTCCTTGACGGGACCTTGGCGGGTCCTTGGAAGGAGCTTGGCAGGCGGACGACCGCCCACCTCGCGCCCACTGGTACAATGTGCTGATTTCTTAACCCCTCATTTTATTGATTTGTGGAACACTTGTGTGCCTCGATTGAGGAATGTGAGTCTTGGGTAAGGAACCATGGACCACCCAAACATAGTGTCCTACGTAAAAAGACCTTGACGCACGAGACACCATCGGGAAATCACAATCAATTACATTGCACGAGTAATTGAAATCGGATCCTACGGTACAACCGACTAGGGATGTTTGGCGTAAAGGATTGCGCAAACCAAGGAGGCGAGTTGGGAACTCGTACTAAGAACCCACGAAAACCTTAAAAGTCAAAATGCTAAGGAGGGACCGAGACTCCTCCAAACCATGGACATCGTTCGAGCAAATCAGAGGATTCCTTACAAGTTGTATGGAATCAAGAACTACGTAGCCCATGGTGCTAAGCAAAAGGGTGAAGAACACATTCGCGCCAAGACTCCAAGGGTCATTAAGGACCCACAAGGAAATGAGGTGACTCGTAAAGTCGCCGAGTCATCCCACAACGAGATTTGGTAACCGACTGCGCTTTAAAAGAAAAAGGGCACGCAAGGACACCTTCATCATTAAAAATAACACAAACAAGGCACAACAATGCCGAACCTCGGGTAAGACATGAAGTCTTACTAAGAATTTCATCCACTAAAGAGGAGATGAAATTCAATAAGAAGAGAAATTCAACCCAAAGTCCATCGACTCCCAAGAGACTTTGGGAAGAATTTGGGAAGTGCGCCCTAAGAGATTGGCTTGGTTGACCCAACTCGGTCAAGACCTTGGGCGCATTAAAGAAGTAAGTGCTGAATCACCACGGGAAATTCCCTCAAGAAAGAAGAGAAGGATGAAACCTTAGCCTGGGAAGCAAGGTCTAACAAGGATCTTAAAGTCAAGCAAGCACCAACACCAAGGAAGGAGGACCATCAGCTCGTCGGCGCATCGTGATCAAAGCATCTAACCAGATTATTCACTTGGGATCAAGAAACCTTAACCCATCCTAGCCGAATTCCTTTCCCTCCCTTGGAAAATCGGCCCCTTCCTTATTTCAAAACCCTTTCTACCCTTCAGACCCCATTCTCAATCCCATGTTTTAACGATTCCATACAAGTGGCAACCTCACAAACTAAGTTGCAACCGCGAAAACTTGATCCTAATTCCTGAATTCACCGTGTCCTCAAGTTTGAAACCCACTCTCTTAGCCCTGTAAACCTAATTGTTCCCAAAAACCCAACACACATAGGCGTGCAAGTACACAATTTCCCCGTGGAATACCTTCTCTATAGGACCACGGTTCATCTCTTGACTCGTTAATCCTGCAATGATTTCCAAGCTTCGAGGACGAAGCTTCTCGTAAGGGGGGGAGAGTGTAACACCCCGTGTTACGGCCTTCAATCCCGGATTAATTATTTAATTAATCCCGTTAATAATAATTAAATATGATTTAATTATGTTAGGTTTACCTTTAATTAATTAGTAAGGTCCACCATGAACCGTGGGCCCTTGCCTAAATTAGAGCCTTAAGCCTATTAGGAATAAAGAAAGTAAACCTTTTACTATTCAGATTCTGATTAGGAATCCTAGACCTAGTAATCTATTAGGAATAAAGGAAGTAGGTCTTTTACTATTCAGATTATGATTAGGATTCTCTTTAATTAATTAATATGGTCCACTATGGACCATGGAACCCAATCCTTAGTCCCAAAAGGAATAGAATTAGCAAGCCTATAATATTAGTTCCTAATTAGGACTCCTAAATATATAAATAGGGGACTTAAGAGGCACCTAGAACCCCCCCACCCCCCACCCCCCACCACAATAAACGACTCACCATCCCAAAAGAGCTCCAAGAATTCCCTTAGAAGAAATCAAGAAAGCAAGAAAGCTTAAAGAAAGACCCTTCATAGCCAAGGAATTAATTAAGGCTAAGAGGTAACCCATGTCTCAACAAAACCTATTTTCATAGCTATGATTCCCCCTTAGGGTTTCCCCCATATTATTGTGATTGGCGAGATATGATGATGATTATTAATATTTGATGTGATGATCCCATGAGGGATCTTGATAATCTTGATATTGGGAGATTCTTGATAATTATGGTGTTCTTGATGATTATACGGAATTCTTGATGATTAGGTGTTGTTCTTAATGATTGTGTGATGCTCTTGATGTTTATGTGCTATTCTTACCGAATCTTGCAATTAGAAGACGAATCGTATTCTTGTTGATATAAAAGTCATTAGAACCCTAGGTTGTATCGTATGATATTATTCTTGGTTTATCGGGTGGGGAAATCGCATGTTTGGGTGTTGTTTATGTTTAGAAAAGCATGATAGGTTATGTGACGTACGTTTCTCGTATTTGATCCGTTAATTGTCTACGTGTTAATTATTAGTTGCGTTGTAAAGTGTCTAAGCATGGTTTCGGGTTCCACAAAGGTTCCCGGGACGTTATTGTGTGAAAAGAGTCAGTGGGGGGTAGGTGGGGGGTAGGGGACCCGCCACCTACCCACGGCCGAGAAACACCGCCCGACAGCGGGTAGCCGGCGGGCGGGCAGCTGCCCGCCGGCGACCCGCTGCCCGGAACAGTACACTCCGGCGGGCAGCCGGCGGGTGGCCCCCCACCCACCGGCTACCCGCTGGAAATTCGACCCACCCGGGATCCCGGCTTCCCTGTTTGATGTTTCCCCGTTCCCCGTGGTGTCCCAACGGACTCCGTTTATCGTGCCTATGTCTAGTTTGATATTTTGGGTACCGTTCATAGGTTTACGAGTCTACTATATTGCATGCTAGTTGAATTGGTATCCCGTTGACCTAGGTGGAAGGAGTATGAACCCCTTAGGACTATTCTTAGCATGTGAAGGATCACGCATAGGTTTTTGTTATACGCTTTCTCCCCCTTCCCAATATGTAATGTGGGTTGCATGTGCTTGCTATGTGATATGTGTGTGTGTTACCCCAATTCGGTTGCGATCGGATTGGTTATCCTGAGCTGCGGTTCAGAAGCTGGCTGCGGTCAGATTGATACTCTTGGGCTTCGGTCCACCGTTTGGTTGCGATCAAACGTTTCTATACGAGCTGCGGTTCATCCTCTTTCCTGGCTGCGGTCAGATGATATTCTCTTGGGCTACGGTCCACTGTTTGGTTGCGATCAAACACTATGATGAGCTGCGGTTCATCGGTCGGTTGCGATCGACCCCTCCGTGTTGCGATACGGGGCAGGGTGCTGCGGGGCCGTGTCAGAGCTATATGCGCTGACCCTCATGTATGGGCATGCGATTGGTCCTGTGGCGCCAACAAAGTGTGTTATGTGTTGTGATATGGATGAGTTGTGATTATGAGTGTCTTGGGGGATGTGACTATGGGATTTATATTGGGGATTGTTCATGTTGGGTTATGATTATTATTTATGCTTTTCCTTATCTGCCTTATCTGTTGTGAACTGCATATGCTCGTTATAACTGTTGCTTGTGTCTGGCCTTCTCTGTGGAGTCATTCCCGGTTTTAAAAGCTAGAGTTCGTAGGATATATCTTCATGCTCAAAATGGTTTTCGTATATCTATATATATCTCTATATGTATTGTATTTCAACGCGTTGGAGTGGGTTACCAGCATCTCTCGCTGAACATATATATTTGGCTTTCAGGCACAGAAGAATAAGTCACTGGAGCGCGCTAGAACTTGGAACATAGAAGTAGATAGTTTCCCTTTTCGGCCTGCGTGTCATGCTTATGCCTTTACATTATTGAGGATATTAGTTAGTTAGCCTGTGCACCTGAGTTCTCTAGCTCAGGTGTGGCATAGCACCCCATACTCTTGTATTATGTTTTGGGATTTCACCTTTATTTTATAAGTTTTAAATGTCTTGAAAATCTGGGGTGTTACAGCACGACTACGAGAGCGGTTCTGCCCCGTTCACATAAGGGTAGCCAAGTACGAAGAATTCCTGTACCCAAGGCAAGGAACAGCCACGGTCACGGAATATCACAAATAGTTCCTCAAGCTAGCTCGTCTCACGCCAGAGCTAGTACCTACAGAATCAACCAAGATAGAGAAATTTGTGACAGGCCTCAACTTTGAAAGCCGGAAGGCCCTAACCTTACACAAACCAAGGACACTCGAAGAAGCCTATGCCAATGCAGCCAAACTCCAACAAATATCGTATAGGCCACCGGAAACACACAAGGGACACAAAAGGAAAATTGGGCAGAATCAAGCAACCACCCTTTGGAAATCAAAGACTGCCAGGGCCACTACGCCCCAAGAAGCGATGGCGCCGATCCCCACAACGAAAACATGAGTCACCCAGGGAAGGATCCTTACCATGAGCAGAACCCAAATCGAGGACAGCAACATAGTCACTGGGACCTTCCTCGTGCACACCACCCCTGTCGTCGTATTATTTGATTCGGGGGCCACCAATTCATTCATAGCAACGGATTTCGCCACGCAACTCGGCTTAACCACCAACACAAGAGTACAGCTGCAAGTCAAGGTAGCATCAGGCGAAGTAATGAAGTGCGATCGCATGTACGAAAATATAATGATCACCATCGGAGGAACAGAGTTCCCTAGCAATCTGATACATTTCAGACTAGACGGAATACAAGTGATCTTGGATATGGACTGGTTAGGAAAATTCAGAGCACAGATCCTATGCGGCGAACAAAAAGTGGTCTTGAGGGGACCAAACGGTAAACGGGTATCCTACCGCGGATCCCCCAAGAATTCAGAAGTCAAGCTAGTAAAAATGATGAAAATGAGGAAGTACCTGACAAAAAGACACTAAGCCTTCCTATGCTCGATCGAGGATCTCAGTGCCAAGACAGTCGAGCCTCGGACAATCTTGGTGGTAGATGAGTACACAGATGTTTTCCCAAATGAAATCCCCAGGGCACCTCACCTAGGGAAGTGGAATTTACCGTAGACTTTGTGCCCGGCGCTCCCCCAATCTCAAAACCACCCTATAGGTTGGCACCAAAGGAAATGAAGGAACTGAAAACACGGCTACAGGATTACCTAGAAAAAGGGTACATACACCCCAGCACCTCGCCATGGGGGGCACCAGTACTATTCGTCAAAAAGAAGGATGGAAGCATGCGCCTGTGCATCGACTACAGGGAACTAAATCAAGTTACCTATAAAGAACATGTATCCCCTTCCCCGAATAGACGACTTGTTCTACCAACTCAAGGGGGCAGGAGTATTCTCAAAAATCGATTTAAGATCCGGATACCACCAGATAAAGGTGGCTGACCCAGATATCCCAAAGACAGCCTTTCGGACCCGCTATGGCCACTACGAGTTCACGGTGATGCCCTTCGGGCTAACCAATGCACCCGCAGTATTCATGGACCTCATGAACCGAGTGTTTCGGCCTCACCTAGATGACTTCGTAATTGTGTTTATTAACGACATCCTGGTCTACTCACGAAACAAGGAGGAACACGAGAAACACCTCCGCACGACCCTGTAAACTCTAAGGGAAAACCAACTTTATGCCGAACTCTCCAAATGCAAATTCTGGAAGGACAGCGTGGCATTCCTGGGACACGTGATAACCAAGGAAGGGATCAGGGTGGATCCAACCAAGACCCACGCAGTCAAAGAATGGCCCACACCAAAGGCAATTTCGGAGGTCAGGAGCTTCCTTGGTTATGCCGGCTACTATCGGAGGTTTGTACCCGATTTCACCAAAATAGCCCAACCCCTAACCAAACTCATGAAGACAGAAACCCCCTTTCAATGGGACGACAATTGCACTTCGGCCTTTCAAGAACTAAAAGAAAGGCTTACCACAGCCCCCGTACTAGCACTACCCTCAGGGGTGGAGGGATTCGAAGTTTTTAGCGACGCCTCCAAGAGGGACTGGGGTGCGTACTAATGCAAAATGGCAAGGTAATAGCATACGCATCCAGAAAACTCAAAACCCACGAAGAAAACTACCCCACACACGACCTAGAGTTAGCCGCCATTGTATTCGCCATAAAAATCTGGAGGAACTATCTATATGGAGTACAATGCAAGATCTACACGGACCATAAAAGCCCGAAATACATCTTCACTCAAAAGGATCTAAACATGCGGCAGCGACGATGGTTGGAACTCATAAAAGATTATGACTTGGATATTCAGTACCACGAGGGAAAAGCTAACGTGGTGGCCGACGCACTAAGTCGAAAAACTAACCACTCCCTCAACACCACGTGGGTCTTGTCAGACGAACTATGTAAAGAATTTCAAAGGTTAAATTTGGAAATAGTAGAGCAAGGATGACCAAACTCAGAAATTCGCCTATTTAATCTTAAGGATCATACCCATGCTACTCGAGGAAATTAGAGCCGGACAGCAACAGGATCCTGAGCTAGATAAAATACGACTCAACCTGACCCAGGGAAAGGACGGGTCATTCCAGCTATTTGATGATGGCAGCCTCCGCTATCAGGGTAGATGGTGCGTACCCACAACACACCCCCATCTAAAACAACAAATCCTAGAAGAAGGGCACAGTTCACCCTACTCCGTACATCCTGGAGGCGATAAACTATACCAAGATGTGAAGAAGTTGTTTTAGTGGCCCAACATGAAAAAAGAAGTCGCAGACTTCGTGAGCAAATGTCTGAACTGCCGAAGAGTAAAAGCCGAACGATGCAGGTCTAAGGGACTCATGCAACCCCTCGAAATACCCCAAGGGAAGTGGGATTCCATATCTTTGGACTTCGTAGGAGGCTTACCCACCACACCAACAGGGAAGGACAAAATCTGGGTAATAGTAGACCGACTAACCAAGACAGCACGGTTCATTGCCATGAAAGAAACCTGGACAATGACACAACTAGCCAGGGCCTACCTAAGCCGGGTGGTAAAATACCACGGAGTCCCCTGAAACATTGTTTCCGATAGGGATCCCAGATTCCTCTCACAATTCTGGAAATCTCTACAGACAGCCATGGGGACAAGACTAAGCTTAAGCACCGCCTTCCACCCCACTACCGACGACTAGACCGAGAGGACAATTCAAACTCTCGAGGACATGCTAAGAGCCTGCATGATAGACTTCCAAGGAACATGGGATGAACACCTAGACCTTATCGAATTCTCTTACAACAACAGCTATCACGCAAGCATCAGCATGGCTCCCTACGAGGCACTATATGGTCAAAAGTGTAGGACACCCATATGTTGGGAAGACATGGTCAATCCAGTAACCCTGGGACCACAATACCTACAGGATACCATAACAAAAGTCAAACGCATACAAGAAAGAATGAAGGCCGCCCAGGACCGCCAGAAGTCCTACGCCGACCTGGGAAGGAAGCAGGCTGAATTCTCAACAGGAGAGAAGGTTTGGCTAAAGATCTCACCCACTTGGGGGGTGATGAGGTTCGGAAAGAAGGGGAAACTCAGTCCCCGATTCATTGGTCCCTACGAAATCTTAGAGAAAGTCGGGAACCTGGCCTATCGCCTCGCCTTACCCGCCGAGCTAGAACGGGTGCACAACGTGTTCCACGTATCACAGCTAAAGAAATACATGCACGATGCAAGTCACGTGTTACAACCCAAGGCAGTAAGCCTGGACGACACACTGACTTACAAAGAGAAACCCGTAAGGATCCTGGACACCAAGACAAGGGCCACTCGCCAAAAGACCATAGAAATGGTCAAGATCCTCTAGTCCCATCACGGGACCGAAGAGGCAACATGGGAACTTAAGGACGCCATGAGGGAAAGCTACCCCGTGCTCTTCACACAAAGTAACCAAGACGAATCCATAGGATAAAGAAGGATGGTCGACCTCAGCAAATCTAAGCTTCGGGGACGAAGCTTTCCGTTAGGGGGGGAGGGTGTAACACCCTGTGTTACGGTCCCTAACCCGGACTAATTATTTAATTACCTACCATTAAAAGAGAATTGAATTCCAAGAATTAATTAAGAAGGGTCCACCATGGATCATGGACCCTTATCCCTAAACCAAACCCTTAGTCCTATAAGGAATAGAATAAGTAAATCCCTACCATTCAGCCCCCAGTTAGGACTCTTAGATATATATATATAAGGACATAGGAGGCACCTAGAATTCACACCACAATAGATTCCACCACACAAGAATTCCCAAGAATCCCCCTATCACCAAACGTAGGAGAAATCACGAAGAGGAGATTTTAGAGAAAGAACCTTATTAGCCAAGGATTCTAATTAAGGCTAAGAGGTAACCCATGTCTCAATAAAACCTATTTTCCTTGCTATATCTTCTTGATTGGCTTCTAGATATAAGATTCTGTGCTTGAGTCTTGATAAAGCTTTTCTTGAGATTGATATGATGATTATGAGATAATCTTGATGTTTATGCGATGATTCTTGATGTTTATGTGTCGATATTGATGCTTATTTGATAATCTTGATGTTCGTGATTCTAAGATAAATTATATAAACGATCTTATGTTTTAATTATGACTAGAGCCCTAGGGTTAAAACGCGGATTTCGTATTGTGTTATTCTTGGAATGTTTGGGTGGGATTTTTCATGATCGGGTATTGAGTCTTGGTATGTTTAGGAGTCGTGCTAAGATGTATTTAATGTGATTCTCGGTTTTATTCCATTACTTGATTACGTGGTGTCGTCGTTTGTGTTTAAATGTGTTTGGACATGATTTCGTGTTCCACGAGGAATCCCGGGACCGAATTATTACAGAAGAGTCAGTGGGGGGTAGGTGGGGGCAGGGGTACCCGCTACCTACCCGTTGCCCCATGAGGAACGTCTAGCAGCGGGCAGCCAGCGGGCAGGCGACTGCCCACCGGGCACCTGCTGCCTCGTGATGTGCCGTCTGTGGGCAACCGGCGGGTGGACCTCCACCCGCTGGAATTCCAGCGTGGAACGTGGTGGTTTTCCCCGTTTGATGTTTCCCTGTGTCCCGTGGTGTCCCATTGGACCCCGTTTGTCGTGCCTGAGTCTAGTTTGATGTTTCGGGTACCGTTTGTAGGATAAGAGAGTCTTGTATATTGCATGCTAGTCGAATTGGTATGCCATTGGCCTAGGAGAAAGGTGCATGAACCCCTTAGGCGTATCTCTTGTAATGTGGTTGACCGCGCATAGGTTATATATGTATGATTTCCCCCTCCTTATGTGTCAATGTGGATTGCATGTGCTTGGCTATGTGTTATTTGTGCATGATTCCCCAGTTAGTTGCGGTCAATTGGCTATACAGGTAGTTGTATGGGTTGAGAACCATCGGCTGTTAACCCGGCCGGTTGTGATCGGACGGGTATATAAATATATATAGGACTGCGGTCCATAATCTCGTTGCGATCAGATATACATACTATTCGGGTTGCGGTCCACCGTTTGGTTGCGATCAAACGTTATAAATGAGTTGCGGTTCATCGATAGGTTGTGATCAATCTACTTGTACTGCGGTACAGGCAGGGTGCTTCGGGGCCATGGCAGAGCTATATGCGCTGGCGCTTCGTGTATGGGCATGTGAAGGGTCCTACAGCACCACCAAATGTGTTTACGTGTTGAGATAATGATTGAATACTGATATGAATGATGTGAAATAGTCTTGTGACCTTAGGGTGTATGATAGTATCTTTATATGCGTGACTATATCTGCTGAATGTGCCTACCCTTACTTGTTGAGTCTATTCTCGGTTTTAAATTACAGTTTCTTAAGTATATATCTATTCCGGCTTCAAGCATTAGACACATTATTTTCGTATCAAGTTCAATGTTTAATTTCAAATTCTTAGTACGAGTAGATTGTAAAAAATGCTTTTAAGATTTGTCTAGAAATAAAAATGTTTAATTTCAAATTCTGAGTTTAAATATCATGAAATAGTTGAAAATTTAAAAATAAAATAACAGCTAATGAGTCTTAGTGTTGATTTAAGAAAAATAAAATTTCCAGTTACATCAGATGCTTCAAATAATTTAGTGTACATTTAGAAAAATCTAATGTCCTTCCAAAGTAAATATCAGAAATTATATTTATAATCATATATATATATACATATATATATATATATATATATATATATATATATATATATATATATATATATATATATATATATATAGTGAAAGGTTCCAGTGCGGTTGAATGCTTCCCGTGCGGTTGTGCAGGTGATTAATGTGCGTGAGATTTGTACTCAATGTGCGTGAGTGTTGTTGTCTAATGTGCCTGAGATTTGTACTTAATGTGCGTGAATGTGTAAAATGCAGCAAAAAATATGGATATCAGCTTCTTCCCCATCCCCAGTAGCCATTGCCCCCTCCCTGATGATGATGATGCAGAGGCGAGCTATGGTGATTAAGAATTATGGGAATAATACAACAGAAATCCACACTTAGCTAGTGTGCAAGTTTTGTTGTGCGTGTGTTATATATATAAACATTCAACTGTACTGAAGGTAGCTGATAATCCAGAATCCATGGACAAATTGAAGGAAGAAGTAACAAAAAGCTTGGGCGTTAATGTGCGTGAGTTTTCTATTCTGCTTCTTTCTGAGCTCGTAATTCTGAACTACTCACGCACATTAAGCACAAATCTCACGCATATTAAGCACAATACTCAGGCACATTAAGTACATAACTCACGCATATTAACATTACGCACCTTAAGTACAAATCTCAGGCACATTAAGCACAACACTCACGCACATTAAGTATAAACCTCACGCACATTAATCCACCGCACAACCGCACGGAAAGCAACAAATGCACCTGATCTCTTCCCTATATATATATATATATATATATATATATATATATATATGTGTGTGTGTGTGTGTGTGTGTGTGTGTGTATGTGTGTGTGTGTGTGTGTGTGTGTGTGTATAACTGAACTTTTAAATAATTTTGACTGCAAATTCTTAATAAAATTGCCCCAAATATATTAAGTAGTATTATAAAGGAATTTAATTGTTCTATTTATAAAACAATGGCATCAGATTTCTTTATAATCACTTGCCTCTATTTTAAAGTATTAGTAATGGGTAAAATAAATTCAAATTGTCTCGATCATAATGTAAAAACAAAAAAAAAAAACAAAAAAACAAAAAAAAACAAAAAAAAAAAAAAAAAACATGAAATTTTTGGATTAAAATTCAAGTTGCACAGTATTCAATACATACAGGTACAAATATTTTTTAAATACACCTATGACTTCTATCAAGCATTAATTGTTAATGGTAATGCCAGGTTTGACTAATGTGACTATTTGTTGATAGTGACTTCTTTTCATATCTCCAACTCCCTAACTATATATACATAGCATTTAAGCAACCAAATACATGCATTAAATTCATTCCCTACAAAAATTTTGCGGGTCTAGGACAAACAATTGCAACAATAATGAAAAAAATTGAAAGGCTCAACTACCATATGTGGAAAAAGGAAATTGCAAGAAGAAAATAAAGATAATATTGTAACATACCTTTTTTCCTTCATTGTAATTTTAGCAAATAAATACTTTAGAGCTTTGAAAATTTTGCTTCAAATTTTCTGCATTTATGTTTCCTATCTGCAATACAAATTGCACATATTTATATGTATGTACTGGAACATACTCACATAAGATGTATATATATCACTACTGGAAATTATGAAATTTCCGACCACCTGAAAGTGATCTTAAATCAAGTTGATACCAAAAAGTGGTCGGAAATAGCAACAAAGATTTTTCCGGATACCAAAAGTGGTCGGAACATGGCTTTCGACTTGATTTAAGATCATTTTCGGGTGGTCGGTAATTCCATAATTTCCAGTAGTGTATGTAAATCTATATTAAATACTAAAAGCAATTAAGTGAAATATTACCATTTAAGCAGAGTGTTGGCTGTGTGTGTTTGAATGTTCTGTAAGTATCCACAATTTGTAAGTCTAGTGTTATGGACTATTGACCAATCAAATGGCTACACCGGTGTAAACAAATAATACAAAGCCCATATTGTTTGAATTTTTGAAAAAGGTGATCAGATATATTTATTTATGAAGTGCTGATTGCTAGCATGTTTATTAAAAACAAAATTTATTTCAATGTACATGAAAAAAAAAGTATGAAGAAGATGTAAATACTTAATTTTTCGAATCAAGCAGTTTTGTCAGAAATTTTTAATTTTTTCATGTTCAAAAATTATGCATGTATACTAACTGGCTGAAATTTGAAGATAGGTTTTCGCAGAAATTAATTAAAGTATGAAAAAAAAAAAAAAAAAAAAAAAAAAAAAAAAAAAAAAGTGGAAAGTTATTAAAAGTGCGTTTTACCATACGGATATTGTAGTGTAACGAACCTGACCAAAACGCAACGTTTGATTGCTTACCAGTTAGTAGTTAGGAAGCTAGAACAGGGAAATGTCCATTATGCCCTGTTAGTTGAGCGTTCTTGTAACTATTTAAACCCCCATAACTGCCATTGTAAAGGGGTTGATTAGAATACACTTTTTACTTTTTCTTTCATGATTTCTTCCATTCAAGCAACTGTAACAACTGGTATCAGAGCTCCCGAACCGATGACCAACACACGCCGAGATTATGATGAAGTTGCCAGACAGATCGTCGAAATGCAGGAGCAAATGCAAGCCGTCCAGGCTCAATTGCACGATAACCAGAGGGCGAGTGCAGAGGCTCTAGGCGCCTTCCAAACGGGCTTCCAAACATTCCAGAATGAAGTAAGGCAGTGGATGATGGCTATGGCGGCGCAAGGTGCAGTGAATCCATACCCGGCAGTCGCCGCTCAAATTCCAGTCGGAGCACAGCCTCTTCGCTCATATGGGGCTAGCACATCCGTTAATCACCCGGGAGGTAACCGCCCAATCCCTAATCATGTCGATGTTATTTCTGTGATGCACATGGGTAATCAAGAACAGCCTAGGCATGTATTACATTATAATGATGAATACTTGCCTGCACCTAGACCTAGGATTGATTTCCTGAGTTTGATGGGGCAAACCCTAGGGGGTGGATTATGAGGTGTAACAAATTCTTTCTGTTATATCGTATCCCTGATGAATTGAAGATGGAATACGTATCGTTCTATATCAAGGGAGGGATAGATACGTGGTTTGATGGTTATATGATTGACCATGTAGGAAAAATATTTTGGGAGGAGTTTGCAGAAGATGGGTGCAAAAGGTTTAGCTCCCTTGAGTTAGAATGTGTGGAAGAAGAATTCAAAAGGTTGAGGCAAACTGGATTGGTGGAGGATTATAACAGCAGATATGATGAACTAAAAATCGAGATGTTGAATTCAAACCCTACACTGACAGAGGTGTACTTCATCAGGAACTATATTAGTGGATTAAAGGGTCACATAATGTGTTTTGTCAAGACTGCCAACCCCCTAACTTTGATGGATGCATATGTATATGCCAGACAAATTGAGGAGGGCTTAAAGGGAAACGAATAGCTGGGAAAAGGCCAGAACCAAGGGGCAAACAGCAGTTCTGGAACATCTTCTGTGGGATCTGTGAATATGAATAGAGGCAAGCCTATGGTACAGCTAAGCCACGCTGAGTTGGAAAAACTTAAGGAGTAGAAATTGTGTTTCTACTGTAGAGAAAAATGGCAACATGGGCACAAATGCAGGCCTAAGACATTCAAGGTAATGACAGGCATTGAAGATGGACAACTTGAACAAAGAGAGGGTATAGAAGAACCCTTAAGTCCTGAATCTAACAGAGAAGAGAGTGAAGGGCTTGCTAGTTGCTGAGGTTTCTCTCTTAGCCATGCTGGGAGGGGAAGGGCTGAGTACTATCAAATTATTGGGAAAAGTATGCAAGAAGAAATTAATCATTCTTGTGGATACAGATAGCACCCGCAGCTTTTTGGATCCAATGGTGATTCAGGGACTCAAAACTTGCACTTACAGAACCAACCCTCTTTATGTTACAATGGCCAATGAGCATACCATAATGTGTGAAGAAGCTTGCAGTGAGTAGTTCTCTTGGACAGTGCAAGGGGAAGAGTTCCAAAGGGACTTTAGATTGCTGAGAATGGGTGGGTGTGACATGGTACTAGGCATGGACTGGCTGGACCTAGGGATGTCAAATGGGCCAACCCGTTGGGTTTTGGACTAGCCCTACAGGGTTGGTGGACTTGTTGGCTTGGGCTAAAATGGTTTTTTATTTTTTCTTTTTGAGTTGGGTTGACCCTAACCCTAAACAACGGGTTGTTGGTTAATCCAACGGGCTAAATCACTAAACAAATTTTTTATTACAAATAGAGTAGGTTCATAACTATATATATATATATATATATATACACTACACGCACTATATATATATATACACACACACAATATATATATATATATATATATATATATATATATATATATATATACTACACACAGTGTGTGTTTATATATATATATATAGTGTGTTTATATATACTACACACGCAGTGTGTGTGTACTGTGTGCGTAGTATATATATATATATATATAGAGAGTGTGTGTGTGTGTGTATATATATAGAGTGTGTACAGTGTGTGTGTATATATATATAGTGCGTGTGTAGTGTGTGTGTGTGTGTATATACATATACATACATATATATATATATATATATATATAGTGTGTGTGTGTGTGTGTACAGTGTGTATATATATATATATATATATATATATATATATATATATATATATATAGTGTGTGTAGTATATATATTGTGTGTACAGTGTGTGTGTGTATATGTAGTGTGTGTGTGGTATATATATTGTGTGTACAGTGTGTGTGTGTACAGTGTGTATATATATATATATAGTGTGTGTGTGTGTAGTATATATATATATAGTGTGTGTGTGTGTGTACAGTTTGTGTGTAGTGTACATATAATGTGTGTAGTGTATAAAAGTACATTATTTCATATATATACTATCAAATAATGTACCTTCAATATACAAATAATGTACAATTAATATATTAAAAATGTACCTTATATTCATGGTACACACAAGTTGTATAGACTATGGTCCATCCAATAATCATTGAATATTACACGGGCCAGCTCAACAATCCATGTGTTGGCCCAACTCAATCCAATAACCCAATAGGGCCAACCCAATGAGCTTACTTTCTTATTGGATTGATCTTTCTGGATTTTAGCCCTGCAATTTTTAGGGCTTAATGGGCTAGCCCATTGGTTCAGGGCTTAAAGGGAAACGAATAGCTGGGAAAAGGCCAGAACCAAGGGGCAAACAGCAGTTCTGGAACATCTTCTGTGGGATCTGTGAATATGAATAGAGGCAAGCCTATGGTACAGCTAAGCCACGCTGAGTTGGAAAAACTTAAGGAGTAGAAATTGTGTTTCTACTGTAGAGAAAAATGGCAACATGGGCACAAATGCAGGCCTAAGACATTCAAGGTAATGACAGGCATTGAAGATGGACAACTTGAACAAAGAGAGGGTATAGAAGAACCCTTAAGTCCTGAATCTAACAGAGAAGAGAGTGAAGGGCTTGCTAGTTGCTGAGGTTTCTCTCTTAGCCATGCTGGGAGGGGAAGGGCTGAGTACTATCAAATTATTGGGAAAAGTATGCAAGAAGAAATTAATCATTCTTGTGGATACAGATAGCACCCGCAGCTTTTTGGATCCAATGGTGATTCAGGGACTCAAAACTTGCACTTACAGAACCAACCCTCTTTATGTTACAATGGCCAATGAGCATACCATAATGTGTGAAGAAGCTTGCAGTGAGTAGTTCTCTTGGACAGTGCAAGGGGAAGAGTTCCAAAGGGACTTTAGATTGCTGAGAATGGGTGGGTGTGACATGGTACTAGGCATGGACTGGCTGGACCTAGGGATGTCAAATGGGCCAACCCGTTGGGTTTTGGACTAGCCCTACAGGGTTGGTGGACTTGTTGGCTTGGGCTAAAATGGTTTTTTATTTTTTCTTTTTGAGTTGGGTTGACCCTAACCCTAAACAACGGGTTGTTGGTTAATCCAACGGGCTAAATCACTAAACAAATTTTTTATTACAAATAGAGTAGGTTCATAACTATATATATATATATATATATATACACTACACGCACTATATATATATATACACACACACAATATATATATATATATATATATATATATATATATATATATACTACACACAGTGTGTGTTTATATATATATATATAGTGTGTTTATATATACTACACACGCAGTGTGTGTGTACTGTGTGCGTAGTATATATATATATATATATATAGAGTGTGTGTGTGTGTGTATATATATAGAGTGTGTACAGTGTGTGTGTATATATATATAGTGCGTGTGTAGTGTGTGTGTGTGTGTATATACATATACATACATATATATATATATATATAGTGTGTGTGTGTGTGTGTACAGTGTGTATATATATATATATATATAGTGTGTGTAGTATATATATTGTGTGTACAGTGTGTGTGTGTATATGTAGTGTGTGTGTGGTATATATATTGTGTGTACAGTGTGTGTGTGTACAGTGTGTATATATATATATATAGTGTGTGTGTGTGTAGTATATATATATATAGTGTGTGTGTGTGTGTACAGTTTGTGTGTAGTGTACATATAATGTGTGTAGTGTATAAAAGTACATTATTTCATATATATACTATCAAATAATGTACCTTCAATATACAAATAATGTACAATTAATATATTAAAAATGTACCTTATATTCATGGTACACACAAGTTGTATAGACTATGGTCCATCCAATAATCATTGAATATTACACGGGCCAGCTCAACAATCCATGAGTTGGCCCAACTCAATCCAATAACCCAATAGGGCCAACCCAATGAGCTTACTTTCTTATTGGATTGATCTTTCTGGATTTTAGCCCTGCAATTTTTAGGGCTTAATGGGCTAGCCCATTGGTTCAGGGCTAAATTGACATCCCTAGCTGGACCAATTCTCCCCTATTCAACTACACACTAGACCATTGGGAATATCCTTTATTAAGGAAGGAAAGGAAATCACATTGCAAGGGATCTCTGGAAGGGTGAACCTTAAAGAAGCCACCACCAAGGAAAAGGCCAGTTGGGCTATAGAGATTATATTAACCATACAAAATTTAAATTTTGTATGTTATAAAAATAGATACTTGACCAAATATATAAAAGTCCAACTATATTATTATATTGTACAGTTTAGCATCTTTTCATTTTTATCTATTTTCAATTTTAAATTCTTAATAACAAAATTTTTTCGTGCAGCGAACGAGTAAAACACTATATTTTAAAAAATACAATTGGATAAATGTCATAAATTAATTAGTACAATATCATTTCTGTTTATAATAATTAAAAAAAAAAATAAATAATTCAAATATGTGAACCAATGATTTCAAAATGAAATTAATATATAGATACAAATAAATATAGTATGATTAGATTTACTTTAATTTTCTTAATGAAATGACTTTTCTTTATCAGTTTTTGATGGTAGACTAAGGGAGTGTTTGTGTTGCCGGAAAATATTTTAAAAATAAAAATACTTGCTAATAAAAAATAATTTTAAAATATTTTTTTAGCCCCTAATAACATGTGTAAATCTTATATTTTTAAAAAAATATAAATTGATAAATATTATAAATTAATTAGTACAATACCATTACTATTTATAATAATTAAAGAAAAAATAAATAATTCAAATATGTGAAACAATGATTTCAAAATGAAATTAATCTATCTATACTATTAATAAAAGTAAATAATAATTTACACCAATCTATATCTATACTATTAATAAAAGTAAAATCTTCCATTAAAATGTCTCTTACCCCTTCTGATACGAGATTGCCCTTCAAGTTCTAGCATAAACAATTCCCGTTGATGCTCGCATATACCATGCCTGTCAACAAAAGTCATGGTCAAACACTAACTCACGTTGGGTTATTACTTAAAAAATCAGTCTTTAATCACGATCAATTGTACGTGACTTTTTTCCTGATTCACTCATCCTGGTGGCCTGAAGGTTTTAACTCCACACGAGCATGGACAAAATTCTGTTACTACTACCAATGTCGTCTACAAAGAGATTTTCAATAATGTGTAATTCAAGCCAGTGATATTATAAGTAAATAATAATTTACATCAATCTATATCTATACTATAATTTCGGTGTAATTTTATAAGGAAATAATAATTTATTAATTATTATTTACACCACTCTATATCTATACTATTAATAAAAGTAAAATCTTCCATAAATAATGTTTAATAATTGACAAATTCTATTAGGCAATAAAAATTACTATTATAAAAATTTTTGTACTATGGACACATTATTTTTAATTATTTTGGTTTAATAATATTATATCTTATTTATAAAAATTCAAAGCAATACTTTTAGTATTAGTGAATATTGATTGACTAAAAATTATCTTAATTATTAGGCTAAAGTGTCATCCCGCACCCTGAACTATATCAGATTGTTCATGCCGCACCCTGAACTTTCATAACGTACATTTAGATCCACAAACTATTTTTTTTTTCACCTAGGACTTTTTAAAGGTTACCTACAAGTTGCAAGTAATAATATGCTGACATGGACTTTTTTTTTTCTTTTAGCACCTTGGTCATTCTCTACGCTCTGCGCTTGGACATTCACTTCCCCAGCATTTTCAATGAAGAAAACGATCAAGCTCCATCTTTCTCTGTTTAAAAAATAGCCATTTAAGTGGCCGTGGCTAGACAGAGAAACACCGGCGGCAACAAATGAAATTTCTTTATGATCAACTCGTCGGCGGTTGGCGCCCTGTCTCTTGCAAGCTCCGAGGTAATATATTTTACATTTCATGTCCCTCTCATCTCTTCCATTCCTCCATCATATATATATATATGTGTGTGTGGGGGGGGGGGGTTTAACCTTTTCATTTTCATAAATATTATATTATATTTGAAAAATCAAAATTTTCGAAACAGTTTTCCACCATTCACTCACTCTCCGCTTTTCATACTTTATGCAGAGTCATGACCTTCAGCTTGCCTAGCTCTCAGCTCGCCTTAATTCCGTTCCGGTGATGCAAGAACCGGACTTTCGAAGACCGCCGCGGATGGAGGCGCCGCTGGTTCAACGTTTGGAGCAACTTATTCGCTTCACCTTCACCCTTCAACTTAATATATATACACTTGTGATGGGTGTGTAGTATATAATGGTATTGCTGTAAGTGAAATTTTGTTCTCTGAATATGAATCCACTCTTACATATGCTTTGTTTCAAACTACATTTCTTATTCATACCCAGAATATATATATATATATATATATATATATATATATATATATATATATATATATATATATATATATATATATTATCAGTTTCTCAGCCTCTCAATCTTCTTGGAGCGAGGCAAGCTTCATCCTTAATACATTGACCTTTTGGCAATCAATATATGCGAAGAGCAGGGGTACTCTGAGTAACGAAGATAAGAGGAAGGAGAGAAATTAAATGTTCATATGCTTGGCATGGTTGGGCTGGCGACAGAGTTGGGAGCAGCGGCGCCGCTAGAAACGTAAATAGTAGTACATGTGGATGCCTCGGATTTTTATTTTTTATTTTTTTAATAGAAACAATAATGCAATTAAGGGCCATGCATAAAAATCCATTCATAAGCAAAAAACTAAGAAACTGAGAAAGAGGAGTGATATAGGACTTCTGATTTTAGTTATTTATAATAAAATTTGGGGTTGATTTAAAAAAGAAGATCCACATAAGCTAATAACCTTTGCCATGTCATCATAGTAACCTAGAAACCATTAAAAAGTTCTAGGTGAAATAAAAATAATAGTTTGTGGATCTAAATATACATTATGAATGTATAATATGTATTCAAAATAATTTTAAAATATTATTTAACCCCTAAACATGAGAAAATTTTATATTTTTAAAAAAGATACAATTTGATAAATATCTTAAATTAATTATTGCAATATCATTTATGTCTACAATGAGAATAATTAAAGAAAAATTAAATAATTCAAATATGTGAACCAGTGATTTCAAAATGAAATTAATATACAGTTACAAATAAATATAGCATGATTAGATTTAATTTAATTAGTTTTAATTTCCTTAATAAAATGATTTTTCTTTATCAGTTTTTTATGGGAGAGTAATGGAGTGTTTGGGTTGCTAGAAAATATTTTAAAAATAAAAATAATTTTAAATTTTTTTTTACACATAAACATATGAAAATTTTATATTTTATAAAAGATACAATTTGATAATCATAAATTAATTATTGCAATATCATTTATATTTACCATGCGAATAATTAATGAAAAATAAATAATTCAAATATGTGAACCAATGATTTCAAAATGAAATTAATCTATCTATACTATTAATAAAAGTAAAATCCTCATTTTCAACATTCCCACCCAAATAAATAATGAATATTAATTAATTAGTAAAAAATTAATAAGGATTAATTGGTAACAATAATATTTCTAATTGACTAATTGACTAATTGACTAGAATGAAAAAAAAAAAAAGAAATTGTCAAGATCATTGCATTTTAATTTTAAAAAAAAAAAAAAAGGAACAAAAATTAAAAATTAGATAAAAATATTTCAATAATAATATTTTACATCATCAATACTAAATGCATATTTTAAAGTTTAAACAATATAAAGGTAAATTAAAAATATAACGGAAATATTTCACTAAAAATATTATACATCATCCATTAAAAATGGAACAGAAATTAGGTAAAAATATCACTGCATCTAATAGTCTAATTGACTGAAAATAAAAAAGAATAATTGGCTGAAAATGAATCTGATATTACTAATTGACTGAAAACATAAAAGGATCACTAATTGACTGATATTCTACCATTATATATTTTCACCTGAGTCACCCATCGTGATGGACTGAAGGTGTTAGCTCTAGACGAAGACGGACAAGATTGTGTTACTATTACCAATGTTGTCTACAAAGATGTTTCAATAATGTGTAAATACAATCGGTGATATTATGTTTTTTTTTAAATGGTAAAATTGCTATATATCTAGACAAAAAATATATTTTTCATACAAATAAATTAGGATATCAATTCATTCTTATAACTGAGTTGATAAAGAACGAGCACATTTGCCTAATTTATAAAAATACTAAACAATGATAAATAAAATCACCAAAGTTACAACACCGCATGCGTACATCTACACATTAGCTATTAATTTGAGAAATTATTTACTCAAATTCAAGCAATGATAACATAAAAACACAAACAATCCAAACCACACCTTCAATTACAACTATATAATATTTGATGTTCTAATTTAATTAATTTATATATCGATCCAAATATTCTCAATATATTACAACAAATTCATTACGTGCATCGCGCGGGTGAAAATAAAAATAATAATAATAATAATAATAATAATAATAATAATAATAATAATAATAATAATAATAATAATAATAATAATAATAATAATAATAATAATAATCCAAACAAAAGTATACACAAAATAAAATTAAAATTAACAAAAAAAAAAAGACAAAGGGGAGCCACGGGCTCCCTTCGTTAATAATGTTGGATCATTTTGATCCCACATTGAAAATATTTGAAAAGATGAGCTCTTGAACTCTTCTATATAAGAGGTACAAACATAATTGTTTGTCCATCAATGTGGCAAGTATTGAGAAGTCAAAAAGTTCTTATTTAAGAAACCTTAGCTTTGCCTTCTTTTTTAGTTTTTTATTATTATTATTTATTATTTATTTATTTATTTATTATTAGTGGAGTTTGAGAAAGATTAACTCAAAATGTATGTGTTGTTTCAATTTTTAGCAGTTTGGAGCAAATTACTGAGTTATTAAATAATATTTTGGTGTTTTGATTAAAGATAAATTGTTAAAATTTTAGCGAAATTGTCAATAATAATAATAATAATAATAATAATAATAATAATAATAATAATAATAATAATAATAATAATAATAATAATAATCCAAACAAAACGATATACAAAATAAAATTAAAATAATTAAAAAAAAAAAAAAGACAAAAGGGCAGACTCCCTTTGTAAATGACGTGCCATCATTTTGAGGAGCTCTTCTATATAAGAGGAGCATCTCTTCTTACAAACATAATTGCTTCCCCATCAATGTCGACAAGTATTGAGAAGTCCAAAGTTTTTTTTTTTTTTTTTTGAGAAGTAAAGGAAAATTAAAAATGGAAAGGAAATATTTCCATAATAATATTAAGGCATATTTTAAAAAATAGTAAAGGTAAATTAAAAATAAAACGAAAATATTTAATTAATAATATTCTACATCATCAAATTAAAATGGAACAGAAATTAGGTAAAAATATCACTGCATATATATTATAATTGACTAATTGACTGAAAATAAAAAAAAATAATTGATTGAAAATGACTCTATTATTACTAATTGAATGAAAATATAAAAGGAAATGAATATTAATAATTTATTGCAAATAAAAAATGATCCATAATTGACTAAAATAAAAAAAATGGTCAAATCATTGCATTTTAATTTACAATGAAATGGAAATTAAAAATTGAAGGAAAATATTTCAATAATAATATTTTACATTATCAATAGTAAATGCATATTTTAAACAATAGTAAAGGTAAATTAAAAATGGAATGTAAACATTTCAATAATAATATCTACATCATCACATAAAAATGGAACAAAATTAGGTAAAAATATCACTGCATTTGATATTCTAATTGACTAATTGTCTGAAAATATATATAAAAATAATAATTTGATAAAAATGAATATGATATTACTAATTAACTGAAAATATAAAAGGATAACTAATTGAGTGATATTCTACCATTATATATTTTCACCTAAGTAACCCGTCTTGATGGATTGAAAGTGTTAGCTCTAGACAAAGATGAACAAGTTAAGATTGTGTTGTCACTACCAATGTCATCTACAAAGAGGTTTCAATAATGTGTAAATATAATCGGTGGTATTAAGTTTTTTTTTAAATGAAAAAATTGCTATATATCTTGACCAAAAAAATATATCTTCCATACAAGTGAATAAGAATAGCAATTCATCTCTATAACTGAGTTGTTAGAGAACGAGCACATTTGCCTAATTTATGAAAATACTAAACAATGATAAATAAAATCTTCAAAGTTATAGCACCGCATGAGTACACCTAAATATAGCTATTAATTTGAGCAATTATTTGCACAAATTCAAGCAATGATAACATCAAAATATATTAACAATCCAAATCATATCTTTAATTGTACTATATAATATTTGATGTTCTAATTTAAATAATTATATATTGATTCATATTATTAATATATATTACAACAAATCCATTCCGTGCATCGCACGGGTGCAAATACTAGTAAATTAAAAAAAAAAAAAAAAAAAAAAAAAAAAAAAAAAAAAAAAAGCCATTAAGATAATGTTTCTTAAATAAGAGCATTTTGACAAGGGTTCATCAGGTTGAGAAAGTTTATATGAACATATACTACATGTAACAGGGTGAATCGAATAGTTATGATGTGGAATCGTGTCCAACTTGCAAGGTGGACACAGTTCTACGTTCATAATTACTAAACTATATGTTCATTATTATAAAGCTCTATATTCATAATTATTAAACTCTATATTCACAATTACAGAACTATATGTTCATAATTATAAAGCTATATATATTCATAATTTTTGAACTTCATATTCACACTTATTGAACCTCTATATTTATAATTACATAACTATATGTTCATAATTATGTTCACAACATTATGTTCATAATTATAGAACTATATATTCATATATTTTTGAACTACTATATATTCATAATTATGAATAATTTTAGAACCGTGTATACCTTGCTAGTTGGACGCGATTTCACAACATAATTTGACGGGTCAATAGTACTCAAAAAAAAAAAAAAAAGAGCTTTTAGACTTCTCAATACTTTCCAAATTAATGGGCGCAAACAATTATGTTTGTGAGAGGGAATGCTCCTCTTATATAGAGGAGCTCAATAGCTCATTTTCCAAATATTTTCAATGTGGGATCAAAAATCCAACATCACTTGCAAAGGGGAGCCTGTGACTCCCTTTTCTCTTTTTTTTTTTTTTTTTTAATTTTAATTTTACATTTAATTTTAATTTTAATTTTATTTTTATATCATATTATTCTTATTATTATTATATCATATTATTATTATTATTATTATTATTATTATTATTATTATTATTATTATTTTGTAATTTGATTATTGATAAATTCGCCAAAATTTTAACAAATTCATCATTTTAGCATTTTAACTTTAATCCAAACACCCAAAAAAATTATAAAATTATATAATAACTCTGTAATTTGCTCCAAACTGCTAAAAATTAATACAACACATACATTTTGGGTTAATCTTTCACAACCCACACTAATAATAAATAAATAAACAATAATAAATAAATAAAACTAAAATAAGAAAACAAAGCTAATGTTTCTTAAATAAGTATAATTTGACTTATCAATACTTGCCAACATTGATGGGTAAGCAATTATGTATTTATGTCTGTAAGATGAGCGATCTCTTATATAGTGATCCTCTTATATAGAGGAGCTCTTTCATTTCAAACATTTTCAATGTGGGATCAAAATGATCCCGCATTATTTACAAAGGGAGCCCGTGGCTCCCCTTTGTCTTATTATTTTTTTTTTAATTTTAATTTAAATTTATTTTATATATAGTTTTGTTTGAATTATTATTATTATTATTATTATTATTATTATTATTATTATTATTATTATTATTATTATTATTATTATTATTATTATTGTTGTTGTTGTTGTTGTTGTTGTTGTAATTTGATTATTTGGAAAATTCACCAAAATTTTAAGAAATTCGTATGTTTAACATTTTGTATTTAATCAAAACACAAAAAATATTATTTAATAACTTAGCAATTTGCTCAAACTGCTAAAAACTAAAACAACTCATATACACTATATTTTGGGTTAATCTTTCTCAAATCCCCTAATAAATTAAAAAAAAAATTAAAAAAAAAAAACTAAAATAAGAAGCCATTAAGATAAGGTTTCTTAAATAAGAGCCTTTTGACACGTTGGGCTTCAATAGATTGAGAAAGTTTACATGTAACAAGGTCAATCGAATAGTTATGCGGTGGAACCGTGTCCACCTTGCAAGGTGACCACAGTTTTATGTTCATAATTACTAAACTATATGTTCATTATTATAAAACTATATATTCATTATCTTTGAACTTATTATTCATAATTATTAAACTCTATATATTTATAATTACAAAACTCTATGTTCATAGTTACTGAACTATATGTTCATAATTATAAAGATATATATAATCTTAATTTTTGAACTTCATATTCACAATTATTGAATCTCTATATTCATAATTACATAACTATCTGTTCATAATTTTTGAACTATATATTCATAATTATGAACAATTTTTCAACCGTGTCTACATTGCAAGGTGGACACAGTTCCACAACATAATTTGTCGGGTCAATGGTACTAAAAAAAAAAGCCTTTAGAGTTCTCAATACTTGCTCACATTGATGTGCAAGCAATTAAATATTTGTAAATGCTCCTCTTATAGAGGAGCTCAAGAGCTTATCTTTCCAAACATTTTCAATGTGGGATCAAAATGATCCCACATCATTTACAAAGGGGAGCCACCTTTGTCTTCTTCTTCTTCTTCTTCTTTTTTTATTTATTTTATTTTATTTTAATTTTATTTTGTATATAGTTTTGTTTGGATTATTATTATTATTATTATTATTATTATTATTATTATTATTATTATTATTATTATTATTATTATTATTATTATTATTATTATTATTATTATTATTATTATTATTATTGTTGTTGTTGTTGTTGTTGTTGTTGTTGTTGTTATAATATTATGGAAAAAGTGTCAAATTGGCCCCTTAAGTCGAGTGGATAGTGCAATTGGGTCCCCTAAGCGAAAAAAACTCCATTCAGGTCCCCTAAACTTGTAAAATTGTTCAATTAAGTCCAGGTTGACTTGTTTATCAGGTTAAATGCATACAATGTTGACACGTGTCCTTATTTTATTTTTTTATAAAAATATTATTTATTATAAATTAATTAAAATATAATAATAATTTAAAAAAATTATTTTTTATTAAAAAATTATTTATTATAAATTAATTAAAATAACAATAATAGTAATAATAATAATTTTTTAGAAAACAGCTGTGGCCGTCTAAGGAAGACGGTCATGGCCGACGAAAAAGAAGATGGCCATGGCCGTCTTGTAGATCTAAAAAACGGACATGGCCATCTTCTTTCGTCGGCCATGGCTGTCTTCCATAGATGGCCGCGACTGTTTTTTTTTTTTAAATTATTATTATTATTTTAATTAATTTATAAGAATAATTTTTTTAAAAAAAACTGGCCATCTTCTTTCGTCGGCCATGGCCGTCTTCCTTAGACGGCCGCGGCCACAGCTGTTTTTTTTTTAATTATTATTATTATTATTTTAATTAATTTATAATAAATAATATTTTTAATAAAAATAATTTTTTAATTATCATTATTATTTTAATTAATTTATAATAAATAATATTTTTAATAAAAAATATTTTTTTTAATTATTATTATTATTTTTATAAAAAAATAAAATAAGGACACGTGTCAACACCGTATGCATTTAACCTGATAAACAAGTTAACATGGACTTAATTGAACAATTTTACAGGTTTAGGGGGCCTGAATGGAGCTTTTTTCACTTAGGGGACCCAATTGCACTATCCACCCGACTTAGAGGGCCAATTTGACACTTTTTCCTAATATTATTATTATTTAGATTTTTGTCTTCTTCTTATTTTTTAAATTTTAATTTTATTTTGTGTGTATAGTTTTTTTTTGGATTATTATTATTACTATTATTATTATTATTGTTGTTGTTGTTGTTATTGTTTTTGTTATTATTTTAATTGTAATTTTATTTTATTATTATTACATATTATTACATAGGGTTTTTATTATACCTGAAAATAATATTATCAATTATATTATAGAATATAATACCATACATAATATTACCAAATATGCAATATTACCTATTAATAGATTTTATTTAATTTCCATTTGACATTTACTTACCAAATAAGCTTTACTACAAATAGTCAAATACTAATATTCTTCTTCCCATATATATATATATATATATATATATATATATATATAGGGAATGGACCAGGTACATTTGTTGCTTCCCGTGCGGTTGTGCGGTGGATTAATGTGCGTGAGGTTTATACTTAATGTGCGTGAGTGTTATGCTTAATATGCCTGAGATTTGTACTTAATGTGCGTCATGTTAATATGCATGAGTTTTGTATTTAATGTACCTGAGTATTGTGCTTAATATGAGTGAGATTTGTGCTTAATGTGCGTGAGTAATAAGAGAATTTTCTAAAAATATAAAGACAATATAATTAAGCAATTAAGAAAAATGATTGAGGTAGAAGCAGCTTAGCTTACATACATATGAATATCAGAAAGGGCATTCTTCAACAATCTGGAAACATTAATCCGAGGAACCTCTTGTAGACCAATCACCAGTAGATCAAATTCTCTGTTTCTTTCCACTAGTTTTTCTATGTCCTCCATACTCACCTTCACCATAGCAGAATAAATCAATTAATAAATAAATAAATAAACAAATCTCAGGGAGGGGGCAATGGCTACTGGAGATGGGGAAGAAGCTGATATCCATATTTTCTGCTGCATTTTACACATTCACGCACATTAAGTACAAATCTCAAGCACATTAGATACAACACTCACACACATTGAGTACAAATCTCATGCACATTAATAATCGCACAACCGCACGAGAACCTTTCACTATATATATATATATATATATATATAGGAAAAAGTTCCCGTGCGGCAGACACTTCCCGTGCGGCGGTGCGGCGGGATTACAGAATACACCAACAGTGTTATCAACATGCACCAACAGTGTAAAGGAAACGCACCACAATGAAATGCAAAAAAAATCACAGAATACACAACAGACCCAAAAAATACACCATATAACTCATCACACCCCAATAGTGTATTTCCAAACACTGTATGGTGTTTTTTCTCACGCCTAATGGTGTATTTTTGGTGATGCGTATCTAATTTGTGTGTATTTTTATGGTGTATTTTTCAAACGTTAATGGTGTATATTTGTTGAACTATTGGTGACGCCGCACCGCCGCACCTAAGGACACCGCCGCACCTGAACTCGCCTCTATATATATATATATATATATATACACACACACACACACACACATATATATATATATATATATACACACACACACACACACACACACACATATATATATATATATATATATATACACACACACATATCTGTGTGAGAGAGAGAGAGAGAGAAAGAGATTCTAAAACAAATGAATTTAATAATTTAACTAAATTAGTATAAAATGTTTATTCCTTTAGTGTGACTAATCAATATTAGATTATTAGGTGCTCATTTGGTTCTATACGTTATTCATTATAGTGTTGATTTCTATATCTTAATAATTTATTAATTGTAATGAATCATGTATTTGTTTTATTGTAAAGTTGTATATTAACCTTGGAGATCCTGTTTTTAAGTGCACTCATTGTAATGCATTTTTTGGAGTAGTAGTGTAATTTATGTACACAATTAATGTACTTTTTGTTTATCAAGTTAGACATTTTAGTGTGGTTGTTTGCACAAAATTAGCTTTTTCTCTTTCTTGAAAGGAAGTCACATATATACAAGTTATATGATGCATGGACTTTCCAAAAATGCAAGCATTCTGGCTGCAGGCTAAAGTGATGATTCTTTCACACTTGACAACTGAAATACTTCAAATTTTGGCAACAAATATTTGAGTTTTTCCATGATAATAAACATTCACTGCACCAGAATTGACAGGAGTAGTCTTACCACAGAAATCAACTAACACAATTAAACACCAAAAACTAAAAAACCTACAACTGCAGCATCGAATTAAACACCAAAAACCAAAAACAGCCTCTGCAAAGGGAATTTTAGTTGAACATACAACTGCAGGAAGAGGAGGGAGAAGGGGGTGAAAAACAAGGGGTTGCAGCATCGAATCGAAGCAATGGCGTTGTCGTTACTTCCAAAGCTTAATGATCTTGTCATGACTGGCTGAAGCAACCAAACCCGTCACTGTCGATACAGCCAACGAAGCAATCAATCCTTCATCATGTGCAGGAAGCGTCATTGTTTTGTTCTCGGTCATGTTCCAAAGCTCTAGAGACTGCAAGAAACGCCCTTTGGCTAGTTAGTTATCACAGAATCACATTCTTATATGGATGCAAATTAAAGGTTTCACAGTAAGTGATAAGTGTAGTTTTTGGCTTTAAGGTATATGTATGCCACAAAACAGCGGTCAAAGTACCTTATGAAGTACTTGTACTATAGTATTTTATTCAATTTAGTCCTTATACCTTATGCTGTTCAATTTAGTGACTATACTTTAAAAAGTGGCGAAACTAAGGACAATTGTCTAAATTTCATTACGAACATGATTGTAATTATTTATTTTGGAATACTAATTTAATATATTGGTGGTAAAAATAATTAATTTTAAATATTTATAAAGTAATATATGAGTAAGAATTTAAATATTGTTAGCGCCGCGTAACCTAAGTTAACGGTAATATTAACACCTTTAATTATTGTCCTTAATTTGCACCACTTTTGAAAGTGCGGGCAGAGACTAAATTAAACAAAATAAAAGTATAAGAACTAAATTGAACAAAATGCTATAATAAAGGGATCTCGTAGGTACTTTTACCCAAAACAGCCTGCATGACCAGATAATGAAACAAAACTTGTGAAGATCAGAACAATCAAATATGAAGCAGTGAGGAAATTGAGTAGCTCTAATTGTTCACATTTTTATCATGGCCACCGCTGACAAGCAGCTTTCCATCTGATGAGAAGTGGCAGCAGACTACTTTACTCACACTTGCACGAACAGAGTTTACTTCCGTAAATGTGAACCCTAACATTATAATTTATTTACATCAAGTTCATTCCAATGCATTAGACTGACTAAAACAACATTAAGTGCAGTATATATATTCTTTGGTAGAGTTGATGTTTAAAATAGTGTATGACACAAGAAGTAGCATGCTACCAATCTAGAGAGTTCATAGACATCATCTTGAAACACCATATTTAAAACAGAAGGACAAATCAGCAAAATATGTTAAGCTGTAAGCCAGGAAAAATAAGTAGCAGCAATTATAAATACTTCAAATTTTGGCAACAAATATTTGAGTTTTCCATGACAATAAACATCCACTGCACCAGAATTGACAGGACCGAATAGTCTACTTACCACAGAAATCAACTTACACAATTAAACACCAAAAACTAAACACATACATCCAACAATCTTAACTCACTTATCAAAAGCAATGTTTGGTTTTAGGCTCACATCAGTAGATATTCATTCGGCAGGGCATACCTCCTCGGCTTTAACCAGTTCTCCTCAAACGCCCGCAACATCATCAAACTCCTCATTCACTTTCATTTTCTTCAGAGGATTCACTTTCATGCATCTTCACAGCTTTCCTTCGTTGGCAATTTAATCTAGAAAACCAATTTCCATTGACAAAAATAAATAAAGTGAAAGATATTAGAATGAATGATTTCCATATATATACAATAAAAATTCCATAATAAGGGTCCAAAACCAATATATCAATATCAAGGAAGGGAATAGAAGTCAAACCTTAGCTCCAAGATCACGAATAACAAGTGCCTCGTAACCATAGCTCTCTTTCTCTTCTTGAATCTTCTTTGCAGATTCCACCAGAATAGGATAACAATTTTCTAACTCAATTAGTCGTAGTGTATTTAAATTGGCAAATTCACTTGGAAGTTCTTCCAAGTCCAAGCAAAATCTTAGGATTAAGCGTTCCAAGACCGCGAAATGACCATCAGTTGTATTCCAGCATTTGAGATCTGAGCGTGCAATAAGTAAGAGCTTTAATCCCTTAAACCCATCATCATCTGCTGGTTCCCACTTTGGACCAGAGAAGGCAAACTCTTTCAGTTTTAGCACCTCGAGATTTGGCAATCTTCCAATAATGTCCATGTCCTCCCACGAAAGATAAGTATTACAAAGTGTGAACTTCTTAAGGTTTTGAGGCAGAGCGGTTGGAAGATAAAAGCCCTCCACATTTCTCCTTTCAAATTTCAATCTCTCAAGCAAACGCAGATGAACAAGACTGTCAAAAGCACCTGGTGGCAAATCATTGTCAATGTAAACCCCAAGTTCCTTCAAGTTTGGGACCATTGCAAAATCGGTTGTTCTTGGGACCCGGCCATTAACTTTCAACCAAAACAGAGTTTGTATGCTTTCCTGAATCACATTTGGGAGGTATACCGTGGCTCTCTTGTCAAGGTGTGCATGCCTTAACCGTGGTAAATCCAAAATATCCCGTGGCAATTGCAAACAACATTCTTCCCTCCATGAACAAATAATTAGAGTCTACAAATTTCGAAGCTTAAACATTTGAAATTTGTCCAGAGAGCCCACAGTCGTCAAAGCCAAGTATCTAAGATGAACTAACTCCACAATTTCACTAGGCGCGCCATGCCAACATTTTATTAATGATAAGTCCAACACTCTCAGCAACTTCATACATGAGAATACCAAGTTGCGCTTCGAGAGGTACACATCTTCACCGAAGTAGAGAATAGAATGAGTTCCGTCACAAGTAGGCCAATTAGTTGATTTACAACTAATCCAACGACAACTCTCTGCTGATTGGGATTGTTTTCTTACACTCAGAAGTTTCCCCCTTCTAGCTTCTTTCACAGATATGTCATGCAACATATCATGAAGCTTACATGACTTGATTTTGCCATCAAAACTCTGCTGGCTGACTTGCACTAGATTTCGATTGATAAGATTGTGCAAGTAACTCTCTGCCACTTCTTCCAAACTCTTAGTCATCTGTTTCTCCTTCTTTAAAAATCCCTCTGCAACCCACAAGTTGATCAACTTGGTCGCAAGAATGTCCCTATCTTCTGGAAAAACTCCGAAATAGAGGAAACAAGCCTTCAAGTGACTAGGCAAGTAGTTGTAACTCAAAGAAAGCAGTCCTAAACAGTCATCCAAAGAATTCATATTCTTTACAACATCACCCCATGCTTCTACTGACTTGTCGAGTGCATGAAGAAGTCCAGCCATGACAACAATGGCCAGTGGCAATCCCTGACATTTCACAACAATATTTTCCCCTATAGTCTCTAATTCAGGGATGTGAACATGTTTCCCTTCAAATACCTTTGTCTCAAATAAATCCCAACTTTCCTTTGAGTTTAGAAAACACTTGGTATGAATAGACTTACTTGAGCTTGCATATTCGGCCACATCTTTCTCTCGTGTGGTCATCAGGATTCGACTTCGGCTGTAATTTTCTGGAAAACATTTTTTGATTGCATCCCAGGCCATTTTGCTCCATATGTCATCTATGACAATCAAATACCTTTGACCCAACAAAAGTTTGCGCAACTGGTCTGCTAGCTGAGCAAGTTCTTTGTTGTAGAGTTCATTGGTGGATGGTAAAATGCAAGCTAAAAGGCTAATGAGTATCCGCTTCATATCAGGTTCTTGAGATATAACTGCCCATGCCCGAATGTAAAACTTTGACTTAATATCGGGATCATCATAGACCTTTTTTGCTAGAGTAGTCTTCCCGATGCCTCCCATACCTGTAACTGGGATCACTTCTAGTTCCTCAGAAGACTGTTGACCAATGATCATGTTCTTTATTTTCCGAAACTCATCATCACATCCCACCATTTGATTCTCAGGCTCTGAATCATGATGATGGGTGGAAGTGGAACCGCCAGCAGGCCGTTTGTTTTCTAACTTCAAAGCTTCTGGAGATGAACTGCCATGTGACTGTGACTGATCTTTGGTAGATCTGCTTTCCTTCTCAATCTGGAGATGAAGAGCCTCAACATTCTTTACTACTTTCTGCAAGGTCTGGTGAAGCCCATGGCAAGCTTCATCTTGGTTGGTAGAAGCCAAATAAAACTCTCTGAGTTTTGATTCGATTTCAGCTTCTGCTTCAGCAGCTACATCTCTTATTTCTGCATCCAGACTTTGATTAACAGTCTGTGTCTCAAGAAAGTGTTGAAGAAAGCGGAGCTTCTCGGATAACAACAAGACAAGGTGTGTATCATCATCAAGAATATTGTTCAAAGATGGATTGGGATGAGAAAGGTGTTGATCCACTATTCCCAGTACAGAAGTTACAACAACAAAAGCCATTCAAGAATTCTACTGAGCTAGTATGTAGAGAGAGATGCAGAGTTTGAAATCAAAGGCAGCTTCAGTTTGAACTCTGAAATACTGAACAGGAAATACAATGGGTATTTTTCACAAAGTTTTAGGAATCAAATAGGAGATGAGGGAGGAAAAATAAACAAGGAAAAAGAGCTGTCAGAACAAACTTAGGGGAGATTTTTACAGTTCTAAAAACTTAAAGCAATGGTTATTCATAAGTGGAAAGGTTGGTTTTTGAGCAAAACAAGCTTGTTTTGTGAATATTATTAAACAAACACAAACAAATATTATTATACAGCTACGTGATTATGCGCGCAGGTTGCCGGCCAGCTTTATCCATCACAATTCAAATAAAAACGAATTAATTAATCCCAACACAATCCATTGGACTGAGAATTTCTAATTAAGTATGTGCACTGTTAGAGATTTATATAGTAATGAGAGTTAATGGTTCAGATGAACTACCATGAAAAGCTTAAATAATATTTGGTGTTGTGGAGTTATAAATATTATTTTAGTTTGGTAGAAAGTAAGTTGGGAAATATGTTTTCGTATGGTTGAAGTTTCGGCTATATGAAGTTTCGACTGTATGATGAACTTTCGGCTATTTGGCTCCTTTCGGCCAAATGAAAATAATGAAAGTTCACATGCATAACAAGTATTAATTTATACAATAACGAAAGATGGCTTTCACTTCTTTCTTTTGTTTTGAATGTACTGCATGCATGACTAGTTATATATATATTTTATATGTTTATTTATTTTGCATGTTAACATGCAATGAATAATGAATATATATAATATATATATTTAACGTTGCTATTTTGTATGCAGTGCATGAACCTACGAAAGTTCGTATCATATGAATATATATAATATTAAATTATATATATTTCTCATGCCTGATATATCAGATAAGATATATCTTATGGAAGTTAGAGTTTTTGAACTCCTATAACTTCCATGTAACTTCTCCCAACTGCTATATTTATTTTATAAATATCTGGAGAAACATCTGAAGAATACAGAGAAAAAGAAAATAGGCAATTGATGGAAGCAATCAACTTGCAGGAAACCAAGACATTTCACAGGCTTACGATTCTACAGGAAATTCTCAAACAGTGCAACTTGAGAATTTCATTCGTCTTCTTGTATCCCATAAGATTAAATCTTGAACCTTGTTGCTTTTGTAGGGGGAGATTTAAAGCTTATAGGAAAGTGATTACACGCCTGAAGATATCAAATGATCCAGTTTTTGTTCCCTGTTGTATTCTGTATTATTGTTGTATCTCAAATGTATTACAGATTACAAGCATTTTCTCCAACATGCACTGTACTGGTGTTATTGTTTAAACAATACTAATGGAGAGATTCGGACAAAGTACATGCTAGGTCCCTATATTGCAGCATTTTGTTCAATTTAGTCCCTATACTTTAATTTTGTTCAATTTAATCCCTGTACTTTAAGATTTAGAACAATTAAGGGTAATATTTAACACCGTTAACTTTTTTCGTTAAGTTTGTCCATGTGGCATTGAATTTTTCATGTCAGATTGTGTGAAAACAAATATACATTCTATGAAAAATTGCTGGTTCGTCTAGTGTAGCTCTATCCACCTCAAATTTCACACAATCTGACATGGAAAATTCAACGCCACGTGGACAAACTTAACAGAAAAAGTTAATGGTGTTATGTATTGTCCTTAATTGTTCTAAATCTTAAAGTACAATGATTAAATTGAACAAAATTAAGCTAAAGGGACTAAATTGAACAAAATGCGACAGTACAGGGTGTTGGAATAATTATTTATTTATTATTATTATTATTATTATTATTATTATTATTATTATTATTATTATTATTATTATTCCATTGCTCATTATTATATTGTGTGGCTCATAAATATTTATTTATAATTTAATAATGATATAATTCTATGATTGGTCAGTTAATGGTAAATAGCAGTTTTAACTGCATCAGATAACTCTCACGTTGATGGAACCGTGAGATTATGTTTTTAACCATTCTGATTCTCTGATCCTCTCCCCAACCTTCAGAAAAACAAAACAAAAGTCTCTCTCCATCAGAGTTCTTAGAGAAAGGAATGTTGAAGGTCTGGAGGGAGAAACCAAGTTTCTAACTCAAGCAACTACGGGAAAATAATGGAGCCAGGTATGTTCTCAGAACGCTATTTAAATACAGTATGTGAAAGGCATGTGTTCTGAAGACCTTATGTTTTATAGAATTAACTTACATTTGGTATCATGAGCCTGGTTGTAGAACATGTGTTTTTTCCATATATTATGATGTAAAAGCATTGCTATATAAGGTTGTTTGTATGTACTGTTGAATTCTGGGTATGTATATCATTTTGTATGAACCTATGATTCTTCATTGTTATGAATATGCTTCTGCGTATAACATGTGCAAGCCATACATATGTTTTCTTTCGGCTTTTATTGCTGTAACTGTACTGTATGATTAAGTGAAGATTATTTAATATGCAGTACGATATAATATATAACTGCTTATATATATTCAAACTGGTTGATGATGTAGTACGAATTGAAATGAACATCAATATTTGCAAATGCTTTTGTTTGAATATTTGCAAATGCTTCTACCCACTAGTACTGTTGAATATATATATATATATATATATATATATATATATATATATATATATATATATATATATATATAAAGAAATTGTATGAATAAACTATTCATAAACTGTTTATATATGTATATAAAACTGCGTATGTATGTATAAACTGTTTATATATGTATAAATTGTTTATATATGTATTACTGCGTATGTATTGTTTATATATGACATATATACATATATATTGTATGTAGTACGTACTTTTGATAGCATGAAGGTTATTTTTGCTGCTGCTTTATCACAATCAGTTGTTAATCCATATATTTAAGTATGTATATACTGTTAATTTATATATATGGTTCTGATGAATTCTGCTGAATTCTTACAAGCCTTCCTTAAACTACTTCTTATGGATTGCTACAGTACTGCATCAATATATATGTTTATATCTTTATGTATTTCGGATGTTTATGACAGTATGGGTTGGATTTGTTGTTTGTATGCACTATATGTAATTTGTTGAATGTATCTGATTCTAGCTGTATGTAATATGTTTACCGTATCTGTTACAGCATATGCGTTGACAATTATTTGTATTATTGCTTCCGCTATTTTACTGCATGCAGATTAATTTGTTAATTAATTATGTGTTAATTAAGTATGTAGATTAATTCTGTTTTTTTTTTTTTTTTTTTTTTTTTTTTTTTTTTTTTTTTGTAGTCGACATGATTTGCATGGTGGTTTAGAACCTTGTCCCTTAAACTTGAGGTCAGGGGTTCAATCTCCACCCATGTAAATGAAGCAAATCATTTGGCTTGCATATTAGTGATAATTATGTATGTGGATATTTTATGATATTATTTATTATATTATATCCACTTAACTTGGTATCTAATTATGATTAATTTGTTAGTCACCAAAGTGGCCAAATTATAAAGTTTTAATAGATATCAAATTTAAATAAAATTCAATTACCCATGATTATGTGATGCTTATAATGAGATGACATGTTTTGACTTGTTGGGTAAATTGAAGTTTTGTAATTTTGAAATATTTAAGAGTCACCCAAAGGTTGATCAATTATTTCACAATTATAAACATAATAGTGGTTAATTATTTATATTTGATTGGGTTGTTTAGCATATCCAAAGATAGCAAACAAGTCTAGTCGTAATATACTTAATGACCAATTATATGAATTTTTTAGCATCGTATTATGTTTAAAGTTATATGTTGTTGGATCACCCAAAGGAGACCTTCAATGTATTTGATTGTTTATGATTATGTTGAGCTTAGCAACAAAATTAAGGTCCATGGAAATGGACGTGAGTGATACTTTCCTTGTACAATTTATTTTAAACTCTATGCCTCTCGAGTATGAGACATTCCAAGTGAATTAAAATTCCATTAAAGATAAGTGGAATGTGTTCGAATTGCATAAAATGCTAACTTGAGAGGAAGCAAGGCTTAAGAGACAAGGAATTCACTCAATTAATCTCATGAGTCAGTCAAGGGCTAGTAAGAAGTTTGGAAAGAAGAATCGTAAAGGTAAGAAAAGGACCAATGAAGACTAATGAGTCCTCTTCTCAAATCCACAAAAGGACCATAAGAATGACAAGTGTCATTTCTTTAAGAAATCTGGACATTTTCAGAAAGGTTGCTTTAAGCGTAAGGCATGGTTCGAAAAGAAAGGTATACATTATATATTAGTATGTTTTGAATCAAATTTAACTGAAGTTCCTTATAATACTTGGTGGATTGATTCTAGTTTCACTACTCATGTTTCGAATACTATGCATGGATTCCTTATGACCCAAACCATAAAGCCAAATGAAAAATTTGTGTTTATAGGGAATTGAGTCAAAGCTCCAGTAAAAGCCATTGGAACTTATCGTTTAATTTTAGATACTGGAAATCATTTGGATTTGTTTGAAACTCTTTATGTTTCTTCAGTTTCTAGGAATTTAATTTCTTTGTCAAAACTGGACTCTTATGGTTTTTCCACTAAATTTGGAAATGGTTGTTTCAGTTTATTCAAGCAAATTTATTTCATTGGTTCTGGTATTGTTTCTGATGGTTTGTACAAACTAAAGCTTGACAATCTTTTTGTTGAAACTCTTTTAACCTTGCATCATTGTATTGGAACTAAACGATGTTTAGTGGATGAAAGATCAGCTTACTTGTGGCATAAACGTTTGAGTCACATATCTACGGAAAGGATTCAAAGACTTGTAAAGAATGAAATCTTTCCTGAATTAGCTTTTACTGATCTCGCTATTTGTGTGGATTGTATTAAAGGAAAATATTCAAAACACACAAATGCAACCACAAGAAGCACACAGCTTCTTGAAATTATACACACTGATATATGTGGACCTTTTGATGTCCCAACTTTCGGAAAAGAAAAATATTTCATCACATTTATTGATGATTTTTTCATGTTATGGTTATGTCTATTTATTGCATGAAAAATCTCAATCAATAAATGCCTTAGAGGTATTTGTGAATGACGTTGAAAGATAATTAGACAAAAAGGTGAAAGTTATAAGATCTGATAGGGGTGGTGAGTATTATGGAAAGTATAATGAAAGTGGACAATGCCCTGGTCCATTTGCTAAATTTCTTGAAAGACGTGGTATTTGTGCTCAATACACAATGCCCGGTACACCACCACAAAATGGTGTTGCAGAAAGGCGTAATCGTACCTTAATGGAAATAATTAGCAGTATGATGAGTTATTCTTCTTTACCCTTATCATTGTGGACATATGCTTTAAAAACCGCTGCTTATTTATTAAACAGGGATCCTAGTAAGGCAGTTTCAAAAACACCATTTGAACCGTGGACATGATGGAAACCTAGTTTAAAGGCACCTTCATGTTTGGGGATGCCCGACGGAGATACGCATTTATAATCCACATGAAAAGAAACTGGATTCAAGAAATAACTAGTGGATTTTTCATTGGTTATCCAGATAAATCTAAAGGGTATAGATTCTATTGTCCTAACCATACTACTAGAGTTGTTGAAACTGGGAATGCTAAGTTCATTGAGAATGATAACATAAGTGGGAGTGTTGAACCACGAAAAGTGGAACTTAAAGAAGTTACAGTGCAAAATTCTCCGATATCTTCTTCTCAATTTGTTATTCGTGTGTGTCAAATTACTCTACCTGGAGTTACTCAAATTGCTCAGCCTGCAACGGTTGAACAATTTAATCACATGCCTGAACAGCAAATTAATGATAAAGAGATTAATGATCAATCACTCCATGTTGAAGTTAACAATGAACCCACAAATGATATTCCTACAGAAGTAGCATTAAGAAGATCTCAAAGACAAAGGAGATCAGCTATATCTGATGATTATATGGTTTATCTTCAAGAATCAGATTTTGATATTGGAATTGATAAAGATCTAGTTTCATTTTCACAAGCTATAAATAGTTCTAGTTATTCTAAATCGGTTGAAGCCAAGAAAGATGAGTTAAAATCAATGGAACATAATGAAGTATGGGATCTTGTTGAATTGCCTGAAGGTTGTAGGTCGGTTGGCTGTAAATGTGTTTTTAAGACCAAACACGACTCAAATGGCAATATTTAACGATACAAGGCCAGACGTGTTGCCAAAGGTTTTACTCAAAAGGATAGTATTGATTTCAATGAAACATTTTCACCTGTTTCAAAGAAAGATTCATTTAGAATAATTATGGCACTAGTAGCTCATTATGACTTAGAGCTACAACATATGGATATGAAAACTGCCTTTCAGTATGGAAATTTAGAGGAAGAAATTTACATGAAGCATCCTGAGGGTTTTTCAATTGAAGGAAAGGAACACATGGTGTGTAAACTTAACAGATTGATATACGGATTTAGACAAGCTTCCCGACAATGGTATCTTAAGTTTAATGATACTGTAACGACCTTTCGATTTAAGGAAAACACTGTGGATCGGTGTATATATCTAAAGGTCAGTGGGAGCAAGTTTATATTTTTGATTCTGTATGTCGATGACATTTTGCTTGCTACTGATAATCTTGGTTTAATGCGCGAGACCAAGCAGTTTCTTTCTAAGAATTTTGAAATGAAAGATATGGGTGAGGCATCCTTTGTGATTGGAAATGAAATATTTCGTAATATATTTCGTAATAGATCACAAGGAATGTTAGGATTGTCTCAGAAAGCATATATCAATAAAGTTTTAGAAAGATTTAGAATGTGGAGTTTGTGGCATGTTTTGTGGCCACAAATCATGGATTATGGTTGCGGAATTTTATTTCGGGACTTGGAATTGTCGACAGTATTGCCAAGCCGCTGAAAATTTATTGTGATAATGCCGCAGCAGTCTTCTTTTCTAAAAACGACAAGTATACAAGTGGTGCTAAACGTATTGATTTGAAGTATCTTGTCGTTAAAGAAGATGTTCGGGAACGAAGAGTATCAATTGAACACGTTAGCACTAGATTAATGATTGCAGACCCATTAACTAAAACCTTGCCACCAAAGGCATTTAGTGAGCATGTTGAAAGAATGGGCGTTATTGGAAACTGTTAACATTATGTCAAGGTTTGTGTTTTGATATATTTGATACTAAGAGCTCAATATATTTTCGTTTCTGTATTAAGTATCCTGTTTAGTTTTGAAGTATATATACATGAATGTTTTATGTTAATATAAACAGGATTTGTCTTTGACAAAGACATTATCGTGGACCATAATGGAAAATTTCATTATGAATCATATTGAGTTTGAAATTAATATTGTGATACATGGAAGGGACTACGTTAAATTAGTGACGTATTACCGCCGTGATTCTTATTAGTTTCTAACTGAATGATGACTTACGTTCTGACCAATATAACGAAGGAATTAGCGTATACTATGCATATTATGTTTCACGTTCATTATTAAATTTATGACTTATGAGCCAAGTGGGAGAATGTTGGAATAATTATTTTTTATTATTATTATTATTATTATTATTATTATTATTATTATTATTATTATTATTATTATTATTCCATTGCTCATTATTATATTGTGTGGCTCATAAATATTTATTTATAATTTAATAATGATATAATTCTATGATTGGTCAGTTAATGGTAAATAGCAGTTTTAACTGCATCAGATAACTCTCACGTTGATGGAACTGTGAGATTATGTTTTTAACCATTCTGATTCTCTGGTCCTCTCCCCAACCTTCAGAAAAACAAAACAAAAGTCTCTCTCCATCAGAGTTCTTAGAGAAAGGAATGTTGAAGGTCTGGAGGGAGAAACCAAGTTTCTAACTCAAGCAACTACGGGAAAATAATGGAGCCAGGTATGTTCCCAGAACGCTATTTAAATACAGTATGTGAAAGGCATGTGTTCTGAAGACCTTATGTTTTATAGAATTAACTTACACAGGGACCTAGCAAGTACTTTGACCGAGTGTTTTTCTAAAGTTACTGCTATCCAAATGTGAGTTTTTCAAGGGCCACCTGTTTAAATTTTTTACAATTTTTCTTATTTAATTTTGTTATTAAATTTTTTTAAAATTATGCAATATACGTAATTTTTTTAATGTAGTATATAATCTATATGTATATCTATATCTATATCTGTCTGTCTCTCTATCTATATATCTATATATATATATATATATATATATATATATATATATATATATATATATATATATATATATATATATATATATATATATATATATATATATATATATATATATATATAAGCTGCTTTCTTTTCGTATGAATTTTATACCTTTTTCTAACTATATTCCCCAGTACTTTAATATGTTTTGTAGTTTATATCGTCTAGTATGAGTTGAAGATACCTATGGAGGCTTTGCTTCAACAAAAGGAAATTGAAGAGGAAGAGCCTTGGTAACAGAACCCTAATGATTTAGTTTTTTTTTTTTTTTTTTTTTTTTATGGAAGATTGTAGTGTGCTATTGGAAAACAAATTAAAACCCCTCACAAAGCAGTAAAGACAATTACAACTAATAAATGTCTAGAACTGGTCCATATAGACCTTATGGGGGCAACTCAGACTGAAAGCATTGGCGGAAAGAAATACATATTTGTATGTGTAGATGATTTTTCACGATTCAGTTGGCTCTACTTTCTAAGAGAAAAATATGAGGCGTTTAATGCCTTCAAAACATTGGGCATAAGAGTTCAAAAGGAGAGGAATGAGTCCATTGTAAAAATCCAAAGGTTGAGGAGTGATCATGGAAAGGAGTTTGAAAATGCACTTTACTAAGAGTTTTGCTCAGAATATGGAATAACTCATGAATTCTCCACTCTAAGAATAGCACAACAGAACGGGGTCGTGGAAAGAAAGAATCGAACTCTGCAAGAAATGGCAAGAGTTATGCTACATGATTCACACCTACCACAACGGTTCTAGGCAGAAGCAGTTCATACTGCCTGTCATACAATCAATAGAATATATCTAAGACCAAGTACCTCTCAGACACCCTATGAGATTTGGAAAGGAAATAAACCAAATTTGAAGTACTTTCATGTGTTTGGAACCAAATGTTACATTCTGATTGACCGAGAACAAAGAGGAAAGTTCAAGCCTAAGAGTGATGAGGGAGTATTTCTTGGCTACTCACCAAACAGTCGAGCTTATAGGGTCTACAACAAAAGAACTCAGACAGTTATGGAATCAGTGAATGTGGTTATTGATAACAGCCCAGAAGAATCAGATGAAACATCTCTGACTGAGTCAGCCACTCCTATTAGTGATCCACCAAAAACCTCCGACATAAACAAATTGATTGATACATCTGACTTGTTAGAAGAAGATAAAGAAAGTCCTAAACAGGAAAAATTGCTCTCTGATGGAGATGGAAAGAACAAGCCCACCAGAACTCAGAAAAACCATCCGTCAGACAACATAATAGGTGATCCAACAGATGGAATGAATACCAGAAGCCGAACGAGAAGCAATCTGATAGAAATAGCTGGTTTCGTCTGCTATACCTCAAAAATAGAGCCACGAACAGTGACGGAAGCATTACAAGATGATTTATGGGTTAAGGCCATGCAAGAGGAATTACATCAGTTCGAACAAAATCATGTATGGGATCTGGTACCAAGACCTGACAGTATTAACGTAATTGGAACAAAGTGGATTTTCAAAAATAAAATAGATGAAGCAAGTAATATTGCAAGAAACAAGGCTCAGTTAGTTGCTCAAGGGTATACTCAGATAGAAGGAGTTGACTATGATGAAACATTTTCTCCTGTAGCAAGACTGGAGTCAATCAGAATCTTACTAGCAGTAACATGCATTCTGGGATTCACACTGTTTCAGATGGATGTCAAGACGGCATTCTTGAATGGCTATCTGCATGAAGATATTTATGTGGCACAACCTAAAGGATTTGAAGACCCAATTTATCCAACCCATGTCTACAAGCTCAGAAAAGCTCTCTATGGGCTTAAACAAGCTCCAAGGGCATGGTATGAATGCCTGAAATAGTATCTGTTACATCATGGGTATGAGAGAGGTAGTGTGGATAAAACCTTATCCGTTAAATCCACTGGAAGTCATGTTACTATTGCTCATATCTACGTAGATGATATTGTTTTTGGTTCTACACTACAGAGGTATACTGATGATCTAGTGAAAGTCATGAAAGAAGAATTTGAAATGTCCATGGTTGGTCAACTGACTTACTTCCTAGGACTTCAAGTTAAACAGAGTCCTGAAGGATATTTTATCTCTCAAGAGAAGTATGCCAAGAATTTATCCAAGAAGTTTGATCTGGAATCATGCAAGACACCCATAACTTCTATATCAACCTCCACAAAAATATCTAAAGACGATACTGGTCCGTCAGTAGATCCCACAGTTTATCGAAGTCTAATTGGAAGTCTGTTTTATCTAACAGCCAGTCGACCAAATATAATGTTCAGTGTCGGAATGTGTGCGAGATATCAATTTGCACCCAAAGAGTCACACTTGATAGCTGCTAAACGGATATTGAAAAACATAAAGGGGATAATTCAATATGGAATATGGTATTCCAAGGACAGTGAACTAAGTCTGATTGCATACTGTGATGCTGCTTGGGCAGGTAATATTGATGACAGAAAAAGTACATCTGGTGGATGCTTCTTTGTTGGTAAGAATTTAGTATCATGGCTAAGCAAGAAACAGAATTCTATCTCTCTGAGTACTGCTGGCGGATGGTTGATAATTTGGTGGATGTTGCACTCAACTAGTTTGGATGAAACAAATGCTCTTAGACTATGGTCTCTCCCAAAAAACTATGACACTTTACTGTGACAATGTCAGTGCAATAAATATTTCAAAGAATCTAGTTCAACACTCCAGGACTAAACACATTGATATAAGGCATCACTATATCAGAGATTTGGTCGAATCAAAAGAGATAGAGTTGGAATATATTCAGACAGATAAGCAATTGGCTGACATACTAACTAAGCCTCTAGACGCAAATCAGTTTAAGATTCTCATATCTGCTCTGGGGATCTGCAGGATTGACTCTTAAGGCAGAAAGTTAAATCAGAAGGAGAGTATATGGTTTTCTCAATCTCAGGTCAGAATTACAAACTTTGACTTCCTTTTTTAAACTCCCTTCTGTTTGGTTAAGAAAATATCTTAACCTAGTTTACCAAAATTAAATTGCATCTTTCAAAATTCAAACCTTCCGTTTGATCCCTAAAAAGGAGCTTTACCGTTGCATCAATCACTTCGTAGTTGCATGCAGTCAGACAGCCGCATTGATTAGCGTTCCTCATCCTTGGGATTATAAACCTCTTCTGTTCGATCTTAGTGGGAAAGACTCCTAAAACACTACGCTGCTCTCTGATTCAATTCCTAAAAGCTCTCCACCTAGGGTTTTCCACTCTCTTCCAAACAGGTTCACAGCTATGGCCGATGCAGTGAGGAATATCATTATCAAGTTGGGAAGGAAAACTCACACACCGGAGAATGCAACGAAGCATGTGAAAACACTCCTCCAACTCGCAATGAAGAAGAAGTTGAAACTGGACTCTGCTATACGCGATGAGATCATAGTCACAGTGATTTCTGACTACCCTGAGTTCTATGCGGACTGGTCGGATGACGATACAAGCGATCTCTTGATGATGGCCTCAGAAGCAAGTGATGATGTTAGCCCTGCCTCCATTGACGAACCTGAAGATGGAAACCGAGCCGGGGAATTTCTTCAATATTTTGCACAAAGAGCTCTGGAATCGGAGGAAGTTTCGCGTGGAATGGCAGAAGCTTACCCCCTTTATCTTCAAGCTGCCCAGGAAGAGGCCAAACATCGACTTGAGATTCTGCGAAACAAGTCTAATACTTCTGAAACTCCGATTGAGATTTCTCCTGATAAGCCTTCTGAGTTGTTTTCTGATGATGTTGAGTATGTTCTACCTGTTGTTAAATCCGATAATGCCAACACTTTATTGTCTGCTAAGTCCTCTGTATCTGAGGATCCACAAAAAATTGAATCTGCAAAAACTGTTCTTGACGTTGAGTCTATTGAAAATGTTCAAGAATCTGATAAGGTTGATAATTTGAGTCTGGTTGTTTATTCTGCTAATGTTGAGCAATCCGCACTTTCTGTTGGTCCGGTGTCTGCTGATGATAAGCCCATTGTTGATGATTGCTCAATTGATGATTCACATAAGGTATCTGCTGCGATTGAAACTGAAATGTCTATAAGCCCTCGTCCCTCTAATTCAATTGATGGTGTTCATGTCTATACATCCTCCAACTTGGCTGTAAGTGTTGATCATATTTGACACTTAGCGGGATTACCTTCTACCTCTGTGCCTGAACCATACAAAGTCATTCGTCACACTGATCCCTCTGGGCAGACAGACAGTGATAATGAGAGAATTCTGGCTGAAATTTACGGTCCACAAGCCCCATCCTCTGATCACATTGGATCCATTACAGTGGAAGAGATGGCACATCCAGATTCCACTACCTTCAGAATCAGAGAGGTTACCAAACTACTCGCATCTTCATCTGTTCCTGTATCTGAGACGAGCAACTCTGTTTCTCCGAGTCCTACAGCAAATTCTCCTGTTCGAGAAACAACAAAGTCCAAACGCAAAGGTGTTCCGGAGAAGGTTGCTGTGGAAACTGGTGATGATAATATTGAATCTGTTCAACCAGAGAAAAGACGAAGGTCAGCCGAGTCAGATATGGCTGAAAGTGACCCACATGTCAAGTGTTTAAAACCTTGAGATCGTTAGTAAAGAGTAAGGCTCCTGCAGTTGTTCCAACCGCAACAACCAGAAAAACGAAAGCCACAACAAGGTCAAGAGGAAGGAGTGTCACTCCTGATGTACAGACTGCTTCTGACAGTCCTGATACCTCCATTTATAAGCCACAGTTTGTCTCTATAACTGCTCAGGGCAAGTGGACTACAATGGTGAGACGTGAGCTAATAGTGCAGAGATCAGTTGATGAGGATCAATTGAATTCAGTTTGTGATGTTTTGCCTTTGCTGAGTGAGGTTGGCTTGATGAAGACAGTGTCATCCATTTGTCCATATTCGAAGTTACTGACCTACGAGTTCTACTGCAATCTGAATGAAGAGATTGACAACCTTACTGAAACGCGGTGCCATCAGATTTTCATCAGGGGACAGTGGTATTTATTCGGACCAGACATGATAAATGAGTACTATGGGTTAAAGCCAGTGGAAGAAGAAGAAATTTCTGATTGGGACTTGGTTGCAAAGACTCTCACTAGTGGTCACACTCTAGTTTGGCCTACAGGTGAGACTGATACCCTGTCAAGCTTAGTTTTTACCTCCAAGTATGTTATACTGCACCGCATTGCTCTGCACAATTGGCTTCCATCTGCTCACTTTCATACTGTTGGGATGCAACTAACTGCTCTTCTGTTCAGAATTGGCACCAAGATGACAATTGATCTGGGAAGATGGATCTTCTATCACATTCTTACTCTCATACATCCACGGGAACAGAAGGTAAGGCTCCCTTATCCTAATCTCATCTTTGGAGTTCTAACGTCACAGGGGCTGGTGCAGATGCAAAGTGAGATCATTACCCCGTCTCTTCTGTATACTGTTGATCCACGGCTGTTGATTGGCAAGCATATCCGGAATGTTACACCAGTTCATGCTCCTCCATCCTCTGAAGCTGACACTACTGTTGAGGATACAACACATGCCAGAGATGTGCAACTGTCTCTATGGCTAAAGGCTCGGGTGTCTGAATTAGAGACTGTGCACAACATTATCACCAATCAGCTGAATGTAGCCTGCACTGAACTTGCAACTGTTATGCTTCGATTGAGTTTGAATGAGTCTGCTGCTGATAATGTGAAGTCTGAAAGTGAAGGTCCCTCCAATGCTTAACGTGTGAAGGTTCCTCCTTTGTCTATCATTGGCAAAAAGGGGGAGTATGCCTAACTCAAGGGGATTTTTTTTTTTTTTTTTTGATGATTGTGATGGTATTCTACAGCATCTTCTGGCCCTGTCTGGGCGTGTCTTTGTGGTGACTTTATGTTTTGTGAAGAATTGACCTGCTACTTGTTTTAACCAGCACGACTTGTGTGCTGGTGTATTTATGGGTTGTATTTCAGACATTATTCCCTTTATGCGACAGTTAGTCATTTTATTCATCTCTATCTTTAGCTAAAAAGTTCGATCCTTAGTCGAGTTGTTTTGTCAAATAATAGCCAAAGGGGGAGTTTGTTAGTGTTTTATTTTGACCAAAACCCTAACATATAATTGGCAATATTATTATGATAAATTAAGATAGGGTTTAGCTTGGTGTCTGTTTGTTCTCATAGAAGACTGATTGATTAGTACTATCAACAGTCGCACTGCCACGGAAGATCTGTTAAAGGGAGATGTTTCCAAAATGCTGAACGCTGTTTGTGATGAAAGTTTTGGAAAAAATATCAGTGGATCAGCTTGGACGGTATGAACCGAATCTGAAAGATTTTATTCTTCACAAAAATCGTCCTACCAGCTACAATCAAAGATACCTTTGAAGAATGGTCTTACCAAGGAAGTATAAGTACCCTCATTCGATCAAGAATTAGGGTTACATTGAAAACGGCAAAAATCCTCTATGCTACACAGTAATATTAATCTTTGATTATTATGCCTCTTCTCAAGATATTAAGTTCTTGGTGATTCTGATGAAGAACTTGAGAAGAAAGAAAGTTCCTAAAACGAAAGGACGCTTAGATCACTCAGTTGTGGGAACAACGTGGGACTGCGTCAGTGAAGCGGACTGCATCAGAGTTAGCTCTCCAATTGAAGGGATTCCATTGGACTTCTGCATGCGTGGCTCTACGACTTCAACAATCCACTAAACCTTTATAGACTGGGTACTGACGTTGTGTGGGGCACTTGGGTGAGATTACTGTTTTTCTACCTTTGTACATTGGATTATGACTTAGTGGATTGGACACCTCGGTGATCGTCCCCCAGATGTAGATACACACTGTATCGAACTGGGTAAACATCTTATGTGTTAATTTATTTTCTGCATGAGTATCTCGCCTTATACTAAGCTACGCTTTAACTGAATGACGGACAGATCAAGCCTCTGAGTCAGTCAGTTCAGTTTACCATTCATTAATCTCTATTAATACTCATAAACTGAGAAAATGCAAAATTACAATAACTAAGTACTAAAATATATTAAACTAATATAATTATATTCATAATTATACTACTTTAATATATCTTTGTACTAACAATCTCCCTCTTTGACATATGTTGATCAAACACACAAACAATCTCCCTTTACAAATGTACAACAAGTTCTCCCCCTCAATTCATACACAAATGTACATTAAGTTCTCCCCCTTAATTCATACACACTCCCTTAATTCATACACACTCTCCCCCTCAATTTGATAATATCTCCCCTTCAATTCATAAATTCATAGCATATGTCCCCCCTTTTGACAAACATCAGCCAAAGGTAACGTAACCATAGCAGAAAGTATTGAACAATGCAAGAAAATTCAATTAAGAGCATACAATCGATAAAGTGTAGATAGAATTTGAAATTTGAAAAGTTCACAACAGGAGTTTATGAGAGGTGTATCAACACTGGAAAGCTTTCACACCGAACTCTTCTTAGGTCCTTGTAGATCTATATTTAGTACCGAGTAGCCCTCTTCCAGTTAACCAGTTTAAGGAGCACTTAACACTAGATAGCTTTCACTCTAGGTTATTCTAGGGTTCTTTAGAGTCGTAACAGACATTGGGTAGCCCTCTTCTAGGTAAGTATTTCAGACATTCTAATGAAGTGCGTTACACTAGGCAGCTTTCACTCAGGGCTGTTCTAGGGTTCTTTTTGAACCGTAGCAGACACCGGGTAGCCCTCTTCTAGGTAAACAAGACACATATGTACTAGTTTAATGCAAATGAGGAGGATAGAGAAATCATATAACGGCTTACAAAGTTCAAGTGTAATATGTGTAGCTAGAGTAGAGAAACAGGAACAAAGGATTTTCATTAAGCGTGGAATGCGTAGTGGGAAAATGGGCAACAGACTCTTGAAAAAGTTCCAGAGTATTGAAACTATCCACAAGTTATCAATAAAATGTTTGGTTCTTTCATTGAGAGAAGAAATCAAATCTTAAGCAAATACGCTGCGCAATTGGAAAAGATGGCTCGTTCAGGATCTGGCAGCTCTCACGGTGCCCATGGTTCCAGCAACTTGAACTACAATGGTAACACCTCAGGTGATCTTCGAGACCAGCTTAATAACAACCGTGGAAGGGACCTCCGAGAACAGCTCAACAATGGAGGAGCAAGGGCGTCTACCCAAATTATGGACCTCCAGGTGACCGGCCAGGCTATCCAGCAAGCAGCGATAGCGCTAGCTCAGGTAGTGGCAGGGTTGTAGGGCCAGGTGCCCCAGCCACGACCCTAGGAAGTACAGGTGGAGTTTCCATTGAGAGAGAAAACCCAACAGCAGGATACAACCCGTATAACCAAGGACCCAAGACATCACACCAGGAGGGGCCTAGAGGATGATGCTCAAAGAAGTGGACCAGTCAGGCAACTAGTTGCTTCCATGTCTGGAAACGGTTGGAGGAAAGGATATCTTTGCGGTAAAGATTGGGTCACGGGCCGAGGGGTCTTCTACCAAAGGCCACCGTCGATACGGGAGTAGAGCGGAAGAGAAATCATCAATAGAGAAGATGGGCGAATCTGAGCCGGCCCCGCGCTGTCAGTTTGATGAGCCAGCCCCGCGCCGACAGTTTGATGAGTCGGCTCCGCATGGGCAGTTTGATGAGTCGGCCCCGCGCCGACAGTCTGATGAGCCGACCTTGCACCGGCTCGCTACGAAGAAGACCCTCGAGGGCGGGGCGGTTGAAAAATTGCAAAGGAAGATTGAAGAGTTAGCAAACAAAATGGAGGCGAGGGAGCAATCGCAGAGGTAAGGATGGCCGCGCCATTTACCCCAACGATAATGGACGAGCCCCTTCCGAAGGATTTCAGGCTTCCGACTATCAAAGCTTATGCCGGGATCTCGGACCCACGTGCACACATGACAAGGTACAAGGCGGCTATGGTGATAATTAGGGCAGATGACGCCGTCATTTACATAGCATTCTTTTCCACTCTAGATGGGGCGGCCCAAGACTGGTTCAATACCATCTTGGATGGTTTGACCAAAAACTTTGAAAAACTGTCTAAGAGTTTCCTGACGTATTTCTCCAGCAACATACAACGCAAGAAGCCGTTCGCTCACCTTTGCATAACAAAGCAAGACAGGGGGGGGGAAAGCCACAGAGATTTCCTGAACAAGTGGAAAAAGGAAGTCAACAACGTTTACGATTTTGACTCTAAGGCGGTGATTCTGATATTTATTCGAGCGTTAAGATCAGGAGATTTTCATAGGCGGCTGAACACCCATTAGCCTCGTTCTTACGAGGGTCTGATGAGGACGGCCAACCGCTACGCAAAAGCAAAAGAAGCCGATAAGAAGAAAAGAGAAGAGGAGGAAGGCAAGACAGGAGGAAAGTCCGAGAAAATGGGTTCAACCAACCAGGTGTCAGGCGTGGCTCCGTCGAAGAAGGGAAGTAGAGACCAATCTTCAGGAGGACCCCGTTTGATTATCACATTGTGTCATTTGACCCCACTTACCCATCCGGTCAGGGTAATCCTAGACCAAACCGAGGATATGGGGGTGGTGCAGTTTCTAGAAGAGTGCATGAAAGTTTCTCCTAAGGTAGACCAGCCAAAATATTGTTGGTTCCACCAGTAAGTTGGCCATGACACTAACGAGTGTCACGTTCTGAAGAGACAAATAGAGGAACTCATTCAAAGGCGATACTTTACTCAGTTTGTGAAGCATCTAGGGCAACAACAATAGCATTAGAAACAAGGCTAACCCAAAAATGTGTGGCGAAAGGGAAAGGACTATGAGCCATCCTCCTAAGACACAAAGAGGGGGTACGATAAGATCATGGAAGAAGGAGACAAGGAGCTAGAGGAGGAACCTATGCAGCGCAAAAAAAAAAAACATGTTATTCGCTAAAACACACAAGATCAACAAAATGATTATTGATATAACTATTGTGCATGGTCCACCCTGATCAACTTTGTTGAACAAAAAAAAAAATTCCATGGAGCCCTTGTGTTAGTAAAGTAGGAGGAATGTCCTCATCCACGATGTTCGTGGCTAAAGAAGGAAGGTCGGGGCCATGTCTTCATACTCATTTGAATGAGGGATGTCATTGTTCCAAAAAAAATTAAAAAAAAAAAAAAAAAAAAACTAACGCACTCCATTCCCTAAAGCCCGACACGGGATCTGATCCGGCTAGCTACCCAACGGAAGGGCGTTTTCTTAGTCAAGCTCAAGGTTTGGTTACGAAAGCGCCATCCCCTAAGGAATGGTACAGGGTTTGACCTTGCTCACTATCCTACAAAAGAGCCAACCTTTGACCGAGCCTACGGTCGACCGAAGTAAGCTACGAACACACACACAAACACAAATTACAAATTATTATTTAAAAAAACAAATCGGATGAGGCTAAGCCTCGACTAGGCCAAATTTGGCCGAGGTCGCCTCAGCCGAAACTCGTCGATGCCGCCTCGGCTATAACTGACCGAGACGAGGCCTCGACCAAAACTGGCTGAGGCCCCGCCTCAGTCAGGTTGCGAAAAAAAATTAAATAAAATAAAATAATAATAATAATAATAATAATAATAATAATAATAATAATAATAATAATAATAATAATAATAATAATAATAATAATAATAAAATAAAAGACAAAGAGCTAGTAGAGGATGGTTTCGGGATACTCGATGATTTTACACTATTATTACTCCCTAGACGACTCCGCTATGAGCTCCAGAGTAGGGGGCTGGTGATAGGATAATTGGACAAGGTACTGGATCCGACCCAGTGCGCTTGGTCTAACCCATCAGAACAATGATGACAGTTAGAGCAATCAATATGGACAGTGGGTAGCGGTCAAGATCGAGTAAAGCATGAGGAGTTGGAACAGTTCTTAGAGTCCAAAGCATTATTACTGCCTCATCAAATAAGAAGGAGCACGCACAACAGTTACTAAGGAGCCGGACACTTATGATGAGGAGTCGTTGTACTTATTAGGAGGTCGTTAGAGCATTTATTCTAACCGTTACAATTGTACAGTAGAAAAGCTGAGCCCGTGTAACAAGTAGGGGGACACACTCAATATTCTATGCTAAAATTATAGGCAATACAATTGATTTACTTCCTTCCTAATATATCCAGTAATATTTTTACCGTCAATGCTCTAAAAGAATTAGTTGCAAGAATTAACATTACTACCAAAGCAAAATATTACCAGTGATTTAATCCTCAAAAGGACACGGACTGATCTATAGAATCAACTGTCTAGATTCGGTCCATTGGGAATAACTTCAGCAACTCCTCGCAGCTTGAGAATCTTAAATTCTGGTGTCATCTATATGAGGATCAATAAACAGTCTATAATCTTCTTTGATTAGCTCAATTTCTTCCACAAGGAAATTCATCATCGTTCTTTTAAGAACCCTGCAACACTAATCATAAATATGGTTTAAAAAATCTTCTCCCTACCTTCTTTCCCATACACCTCTAATCTTTTCCTTTCTTCTTATTCTTCTGCAAAACAAAACTCGAGTATTCCTAGTATCTCGCTAGCAAATTGAGTGACACCACTCTGATACAAATTGGAATTATGTAATACAGATATGTAACACAATATGAAGAAATAAATGAAGCACCAAAATAAGTACACAGCTGAATTTGATAACGCAATTAGAGAACACCTCCTAATCTGCGGGGTCACGCCTAAAAACGTTTTCACTCAAGATCAACCCGCAGTTTCAATGATTACAAAACTAGGTCTACCACCTATTTAAACATTAACCACGTTAAACAACTCTATGAAAAAGTTTACAAGTACAGTTTGAACTAATTCTACTAATTAAACAAACTGTAAACAACCTGGATTTTAACACAGCTTGTACTAATATAAAGTAGAGTTAACTTCTCCCGATTGTACACCAATCTTTCCCTATGGTGTGCCGAAACTTAATAGCATGAAGTGTTCTTAAGCCGAGAAGCTGAAAGCACGCACGGACCTAGTCCTGTTGTGATTGTTGTGTTTGGAAGGCTCTGCCAAGACTGGAGTACTATAACAAAACATATTATAGTTCTCATTAAGCTACATATATAGACTACTGTAACTGTAATCCATCCAAAACCATGAAACAAGCTAAGTCTTACTAAGAGGTCTCTGAAGTTGTTGCACCGACACAGATTCCTTCCGATGACTAATGAATCGAACTTTTGGTGTGGCGTCGACGAAAATGCGAAGCGATCCCCTCAGAGAATCGTAGGAGGGAGAAGACATTAAGCTTAAGAGAGCAACAGGTGGACAGACTTTAGGGTTTTTCAATCGGAATGAAATGAGACTCAAATTTGTTGTAATCGGGGAAGAAAATAGAGGAGAGAGAAATTTAGGGTTTAAATTTTGAGGGTCAAATGCTTACATGTAGTCCAAGTAGGATAATAAGAAAAAATATATAAATACACATGGCTTTTTTTTACAGGTTCATGGATGAATTTGGAGCTTATTTGAGTTTGGTGGCTTAATTGCTATACCCCAAATAGTTCAATGACCTATTTGTACCTTTTCCCTTAATAATATACTATTTGTGTAACACCCCGTGTTACGGCCTTTAATCTCGAATTAATTATTAAATTAATCCCGTTAATAATAATTAAAAAGGTTTTAATTTGGTTAGGATTTCCTTTAATTAATTAATATGGTCCACCATGGACCATGGACCCGTATCCCTAAACCAAGCCCTTAGTCCTATAAGGAATAGAATTAGTAAACCCATACCATTCAAACCCTAATTAGGACTCTTAGATATATAAATAGGGACATAGGAGGCACCTAGAAGTCACACCACAATAAATATCACCACACAAGAATTCCCAAGGGATTCCCCACCACCAAGCCTAGGGAGATCAATCGGATGGAAATCTTAGGGAAGAACCTTAATAGCCAAGGAATCTAATTAAGACTAAAAGGTAACCCATGTCTCAACAAAACCTATTTTCTTTGCTATAATCTTCTTCTTTGGCTCCTTCTATATGCTTGTGTCTTGATGTAACCTTCTATGATAATTGTGATATGATCTTGATATTTGATGAGATGATTTTATGTGTGATCTTGATGATCTTGTTGATGATAAGAGGATCTTGATGATTGTGTGATGTTCTTGATAAATCTTGATGTTTCTTGATATTAAAGATGAACTATAATCTTGATGATTTAAATATGATTAGAGCCCTAGGTTGAATCATGAATTTCGTATTGGGATATTCTTGGTATACTTGGGTGGGAATTCACATGTTCGGGTGTTGATTATGTTTAGAAGTCACGATAGGTTGTGTTCTATATGATTCTTGCTTTTGATTCGTTAATTGTCTACGTGGTGTCATCAATTGCATTTAAAAGTGTCAAAGCATGGTTTCGGGTTCCACGAAGGATCCCGGGACGTATATTTTGGAAAAGAGTCAGTGGGGGGTAGGTGGGGGTAGGAGGACCGCCACCTACCCGCGGCCCGAAGTAATGCCACTGGCAGCGGGCAGACGACTGCCCGCCGGGCACCTGCTGCCCGGAGGTCTGTCGCCGGCGGGCAGCCGGCGGGTGGCCCTCCACCCGCCGGCCACCCGCTGGAATTTTGCCCACTTGGGACTTCGGCTTCCCCGTTTGATGTTCCCCAAACCCCCGTGGTGTCCTAACGGACTCCGTTTGTCCTGCATGAGTCTAGTTGATGTTTCAGATACCGTTCGTAGGATAAAAGAGTCTCGTATATTACATGCTAGTTGAATTGGTAACCCGTTGGCCTAGGAGGAAGATGTATGAACCTCTTAGGACTATTCTTAGTATGTGGATAATCACGCATAAGTTTATTTATACGCTTTCCCCCTTCCCAATGTGCTAATATGTGTTTACTATGTGTTATGTGAGCATGATACCCCAATTTGTTGCGATCAAATTGGTTATACACGAGCTCCGGTTCGTTATCTTGGCTGCGGTCAAACTGGTTACTCATGAGCTGTGGTTCGTTCTCCTGGCTTCGGTCAGTGACTCACTTCTAGGGCTGCGGTCCACATGGGTCTCGTGTGCGATGGTCCACCGACTGGACGCGCCAGGCGGTGTGTAGGGCCACTAGCCCAAGGAAGGCCATAGTCCACCGAATGAGTGATCAGGCGGTGTGTAGGGCTATGGTCGGCTGCGATCCACCGAGCATATGTGCCAGCGGTGTGTAGGGTCGTAGTCCCCAAAGATCATTGCCCACCGAATGAGTCCCTCAGGCGGTGTGTAGGGCTTTGATCAGCTACGACCCACCGACTGAGCTCGTCAAGCGGTGTGTAGGGTCGCAGTCCCCAAAAGAGGATCACAGTCCACCGACTGAGCGCGTCAGCGGTGTGTAGGGCTGTGATCCGCCGTTGAAATTATCGACGGTCTATACAATTGGCTGCGGTCAATTCCTTCATGATGCGGTATGAGGTAGGGTGCTGCGGGGCCGTGTTAAGTGCTATATGCACTAACCCTCATGTTTGGGGCATGCGATTGGTCCCGTGGCGCCACCAAAGTATGCTTATGTGACAAAGATGTGGGTTGAATGATGCTATGAATGATATGAAAGTGAACTGTGACCTTAGATACATATATATATGATGTTGTCCCTATATAATTGATTATAATTGTTGAATGTGCTTATCCCTATCTGTCGAGTCTAATCCTGGTTTTAAAGCTAGAGTCTCCTAAGTATATATCTTCCTGCTTCAAAACGGTTTTCCTATATATATATACATATATATATATATATATATATATAGGGAAGGGATCAGGTGCATTTGTTGCTTCCCGTGCAGATGTGCGGTGGATTAATGTGCGTGACGTTTATACTTAATGTGCGTGAGATTTGTACTCAATGTGCCTGAGATTTGTACTTAATGTGCGTCATGTTAATATGCGTGAGTTTTGTACTGAATGTTCCTGAGTATTGTGCTTAATATGCGTGAGATTTGTGCTGAATGTGCGTGAGTAATTCAGAATTACGAGCTCATAAAGAAGCAGAATAGAAAATTCACGCACATTAAAGCCCAAGCTTCTTGTTACTTCTTCCTTCAAAAACTCTTTCTGTTTCTCTCTTCTCTTGGAAACCTTTGCAGTGCTGCCTTAGCTTGCTTATGTATGTTATGCTGTTGTGTTGAGTTCGTTCTTGCATATTGAGTGTCCTCAGCAACTTCCAAGATTAAGCGCCATTTTTTCACGAAAAACCTGCAATTCGATTCTCCGTAAATCACGCGGGAACTTCGGCGAAGGGTGATCGACCCCATTGGGAAAGGAGAAACTGACATTCATATTTTCTGTTGCATTTTACACATTCATGCACATTAAATACAAATCTCAGGCACATTAGACACAACACTCACGCACATTGAGTACAAATCTCACGCACATTAATCACCCGCACAACCGCACGGGAACCTTTCACAATATATATATATATATATATATATATATATATATATATATATATATATATATATATATATATATATATATATATATATTTACTATATTGTATTTTAACGCGTTAGAGTGGGTTACCAGCATCATTCGCTGAACAGATATATTTGGCTTTCAGGCACAGATGATTAGCTTCCAGAGCACGGTAGAGGAACTCGGATTAGATAGTTAGTCTTTCCTTTCGGCCTGTGTGCCTTGATGATGTAATGACAATGTTTGAGGATAGTTAGTTAGAATAGCCTGTACATCTGAGTTCTCTAGCTCAGATGTGGCATAATACCCCAGACTCTCATGTTTAGAATGCTCTATTTGGGATTATTTAATAGAATTGCTTTCATATTATAAGATTGAAAAGTTTTAAAATTTCGGGGTGTTACAATTTGAATTAAATTTTTATAATTATCAATTAAATTAAATTTTGGCATGTTTAATTTTAATATAAATAATAATTATTATAATTAGAATTGTAATTTTTAGAATGATAATAAATAAATAAGTAATTAGAAGCCAATCATCTTGTGGTCTAGTGGCACGAAGTGATTCTGCTGAATGAGAGGTCATTAGTTTGATCTTGAGTAGAAGTGATATTGACTCTTTTTTACTTTTTGAGTAGTCAGTAACTAGTACTCAAAAAAAGTAATTAGAATATGATTTTTGAAAATTTGTGGCTCCATAAAAAAATTAGAAAAAAAAAAAAAAAAAAAAAAAAAAAAAAAAAAAAAAAAACCTTAAACTATAAGAGCATCCTCAATAGGCATAGATTTTGAGGAGTCCCATAATGCGCGCGAGCTCTCAAGAATTTAACAAGGCAAATTGAAAGCAAAACTTATCTTTGAAGCAAACATCTTTTTAAACAACATACCCCTTCAGATATAACTCCTTAAAGTTATCAAACAAAGTCAGCTTAGGTCACTGGATTACTCATCCCTGTCTGCCTTTCTGTTCCCTTGATTGTTCACAACTCTTCCAGAGATAGGTTAGAAGCTGGGAGTCCTCCACAAATCTCGAGATTTTCTCTTCATGGGTAATATCTTTATACTTTTGATAGTCAGTTATATAAGAAAGGGAGTTTAAAAGACACGAGGATTTTTTCAGTAAAAACTTTGATGATAGGAATTGATCGAATTGATAATTTTATTCAACCAAGAAACTCTTTATATAGAAAACTCTGTAGGAAAATTATAATACAAACTTTTTATAACTTCTAAGAGATAACTATTAAGTTACGTCAAAAGTCTTCAAACTTAATTACTAAAGTTACATGAAAAGTCTTCAAACTTAGTACACACTAGCTAGTAAAATAAGAAAAGATCTAAGGACAATAAGATAAGATCTAAGGACAATAAGATAAGATCCTAATAAAGTCTCTTTATTTTTTGCCTTCTTGCAAATTTGGACGGAAGGACTAGTATAATAAGAATTATAAGATAAGATCCTAATAAAGTCTATTTTTTGCCTTCTTGCATTTTTGTGTTCTTGCACTTTTGTCATCTAGCATTTTTGTCTTCTTGTTCCTTTGTTGATAAGGCTTTCTTCTTGGTCTTATTTTGCCTGATAATACTTTGCCATGGATCTTTGGCTGAATTTTATTTCATCTCTTGGGATCTTTTCTATTAATACTGGCTAACATTAAGTTGTTATCAGTAGTAACTTGGAAAATACAATGACAATACTCTTAAATTTTTTGTCAGGACATATCTTCCTTGCTAATATTTTTTTTTTATGTCTATTGGACCATAGAACTTGTGATAATATGCCACTTGGACCAGAAAACACCACGATAATATTTTGATAGTAATTTGATAATACGCCCATTAAGCCTGAGAGCCGTTGACTTGCTGTAATTTTTATGATACATTGGGCCAGATAATAATAATAATAATAATAATAATAATAATAATAATAATAATAATAATAATAATAATAATAATAATAATAGTAATAGTAATAATAATAATAATAATAATAATAATTATTATTATTATTATTATTATTATTATTATTATTATTATTATTATTGATGATGATAAACCCCATATTACAACATGTAAGATAATACATTCTCCTTGTCAAAATAATGGATCTTCATAGCTTTGACTTGTCTTGGTAGTAATTGGTTTTTCCTCTGCTCGATGACAGTTGTATAGTATTCGGTATGTAGTAGTTAGATCATGCTTATGTTTTAAATTTATTAATTTATTA